>NC_057812.1:368152194-368452533 GCF_018294505.1 Triticum aestivum | reverse complement strand
CGCCGTTTGCCGCCGCGGCAGCAGCCGTGGCCCGCGCACGCTGCCGCCTACCCACGCCGCACCACTGCCTCGCCGTCGCCCCGCCACCGGAGCCACCAGATCTCGCCGCTGGTTTTCTCCGGTTAAACGGTATAAAACAGTTCAGTTTTTCGGTTTATTTTTTTAGATCGGTTTTTTTGTTTTGTCTAATTAGTAAAGGTTCACCGGTTAGATCGTTTTAACGAACGGTTTTCATTTGTTAGCCTCTGTTAGCGAATGTTCGTTCGTTAGAATTTTCTTTTTAATTTTATTTTTCGGCCAGGGACCTATCCGCAAATACTTTTCTTACAAATTAGTCCCTGATCTTCAAACCCTCATTACTTTTTACTCGTTTGTCCAAATCTAGTGAAACCAACACCAAAATCTTCGCCTTGTTCCCCTCTTTCAAGATAATCAACTTGAATATGGTTTTGAAAATTTAAAATTTGGTTTCATGCAGATTTGAATTTGAACTTTTTTATCGTAGTTTGAGTTTCATAGCTCAGATTTGATTGATTCTTTTTGCAAATCGAAGCTCTTCTTTTGAACTTCCTGTTCAGATCTTTTCATTTGGGTTTTACATTCGCATCTTATTCTTGAGTGGTTATGTATGCTATTGTTTATTCACGAAAGAGTTTCCGGAGTGCAATGCTTGCTACTACGAGTCACTAGGGTTTTCTGATCGTCAGCAAGGCAAGTAACACTTTGATCATATCCCTTCATTACCCAGTTTTTATGCATTTGTTTCAACCCTCAAACACTGCATGAGTAGGATTTGTTTAACATGTGGGTATTGGGAAGTAGTTGATGAGGTAGAACCTATTGTCTTATATCAAACCCTGGGTATTCACTACGTATGCTTATACTGTTATGCTATGCTCGTAGACGTGGTTTAGTTTTGAGAAAATTCATGAAAGATGTGAGAGATTATTGTTAACTAAGGTTTAACTTAAGGTGGCTACTTTAATACACATCTGGGTGGATTGGTTTGTGGGCACCTGGGGAACCCAGTGTTGTCCAAGGAGATCCCGGGGAACCCGTGTGATCATCCTATGGTTCGCCACCTAGGCTTAAAGGGATTATTATGTTATCCATGCTAGAAACTTCCGTGTGCAGCCACAAGCCATTATGTGGTCTGGCATAGTTGAGTATGTTGTGTGACCTTTTAAAGTGGTATACTAGCAGATGTAGGGGATGTAGGTGGTACTGTCTACCCGTCGTAATGAGCTAACGCTTCTGAAAGACTATGTCTCGGTCATCCGTTTCTCAAACATCATGTAGTGTGATAAATCAAATGGAGGAGATCGAGTCTTGTGGGGAAAAGTGCGCAAACCTCTGCAGTGTGTACAAACTAATCATGGTTAGTCGTGTCCCCATTTATGGACATCTTGAGTATCTGGTACTTGAATTATTATGTTAATCTCATCACTCTACTTAATTAATTTGATTGGGTTGTTAACTTTTAATTGGGATTGAGTTGGGGTTACCTTCTCAATGCTTTCAACAAACTTTGTAGTTATATTCCTTTGTTGTAGGGAAAAACTAGCTTTATGCAAATGATAACCATAGAGCCTCCACCAGCCATATATGCATGCAATGATAGCTGTTATTTGTTCAATGCTCTATAGTGTTATGTTGCCAGCATATTCCATGTGCTGACCTACACAGGCTGCAACGTATTATGTTGCAGAGTTTTCAGATGAAGAGAATGTGAGCCAGGTCGTTGTCATGCACTCAATTTTGCCATGGAGTTGGATGGACTCTACTACCTTCGAAGCTTCCGCTATTATCTTATTTAGATGCCCTTCCACCATATTATTGTAATAAGTTCTCTTTTGAGACATTCGATGTAATAAGTGTGTGACTGAACTTTGTTATAAAACCTCGAGTATTGTGCATGTCATCAATACCGATCCAGGGATGACACTTAAGCACAAAGACTTGATCGTCTGAGCTCGGGTCGCTACAACATGGTACCAGAGCACACGCTGACTGTAGGACGCGACCACTAGCACAAGCCACAAGATACTCTTCTCTACTCATTTCTGACCTCTCTCCATTTTCTACTCTATAGATGGCGGACCCAAGGAACAAGTTCACTCAACCAGATGAGGACACACCTTTTGGATGGCACTTGAAGGAAGTCACTAGGTACTTAAGCATCGGAATAACATGCTTCACCAGGACCTACACCGCCACTTTACCAGAAGAGGAGCGCTGGATGATTCGAGTTCATGTTCTAGGAAGGACGTTCGCACCAGTTACTAAGCCCATAGAGTTTTCCTTTGACGCACCAACTTGGAGTCTAGGAAAGAGCATGGCCGCCCACATCACCATGGGACGCATTGGTGAGGTATACCACAAGGATCTTAAGGACACCATCTACCAGATATGTGGACGCCGAGATGAGCAATGGGAGATGGTTTGCACCAGAAAGGATAGATCCATTGCAGCCTACATCCAGGAGTTAAATCAGCACATCCGTCGATAGGAGAGCCAGATGTGCGCTAGCATGATAGACATGAAGAAGGTGATGACCCAAAACATGGAGCTAGAAGAGGAACTCAAGTTTACACACGATCATCATTCAGCCCTTCGATAAACTTCTCCTGCTTCGTGGCATCTGTGGCCACATCATCTAGGGCATAGCGAGCTAACTTACTAAACTCATCCAAGTACTGACCCTAATCATAAGAGTCTATCACACACGATCATCACGAGGTGCTTCGAAACGACGAACTTTTGCAATGGTGCATACTTAGGGAGAACACAATTTCTTGAATCAACATGGAGGAAGTTGAAGAGCAACCTAACGCAGTGATTGGTAAGTTTTTGATTAATCATTTACCGCTCTCGCTCTTTTTGACACCGGTGCATCCCATTCATACATATCAAGGGGATTTGTGGACAAGTTTAAATTGCCAACCTTAGCCCTTAGGTCACCATGTTAGTAAGCTCGCCAGGAGCAGAGTATATGGCCAGCCGATGGCGTGATCGGTTACCATTAGCCATTGGTAGCCATGTTTTCCCCTCAGATCTAATAATTTTGGAGTCACAAGGATTGGATATAATACTAGGCATGGATTGGCTATCAAAGTATGGAGGAAACATCGACTGTGCTAGTAAGTCAATTTTACTCACCACCCCTGTGGGAAAGAGGATCAAGTATGTATCTAGGCATGCGCCAAGGAGGACCCAAGTAAATTCCCTCTCGGGAGTTGTTTAGGAATAAGTGCATGTAGTGAAGGATTACCTAGATGTATTCCTAGAGGAATTACCAGGCATGCCACCAGATCGAGATATAGAATTTTTGATAGGGCTGTTGCTAGGCACCGGACCAATATCGAAGAGACCGTATCGGATGCCCGCAAATGATCTGGAGGAAATTAAGAACCAGATTAAGGAGTTATTGGATAAAGGTTATATCTGGCCAAGTTCATCACCGTGGGGAGCCCCAGTGCTCTTAGTTGAGAAGAAGGTTGGATCTTTCAGAATGGTTGTTGATTATTGTGCACTGAGTGAGGTGACGATCAAGAACAAGTACCCACTACCAATGATCAATGACTTGTTTGACCAGCTGCAGGGAGCTAAAGTATTCTCCAAGATCGATCTTCGATCAGGATACCACCAGCTGAAGATCCAAGAACATGATAAACCTAAGACAACTTTTACCACAAGGTATGGGCTATATGAGTACACGGTCATGTCTTCTGGATTGACTAACACCCCTGCCTATTTTATGAGTATGATGAACAAGGTGTTCATAGAGTTCTTGGATAAGTTTGTTGTGGTGTTCATTGATGATATTTCGGTGTACTCGAAGAATGAAGAGGAACACAAGGAACACTTGCACTTAGTTCTCGAGAAGCTCAGGGAACATAAGCTATATGCCAAGTTCAGCAAATGTGAGTTTGCTTGAAGGAAGTTGGATTTCTTGGACATGTTATATCAGGAGAAGGAATACTAGTCGACCCTACCAAGGTTCAGTCTGTCACTGAGTGGTTGGCACCCACCTCAGTTAGCGAGATCCGCAGATTTCGTGGACTCGCAGGATATTATAGGAGGTTCATTGAGAATTTTTCCAAGATTGCGAAACCCATGGCAGAGTTCTTGAAGAAGGACACCAAGTTCAAATGGACCGAGGAATGTGAGGCCAGTTTTTAGGAGTTGAAGAAACGTTTAGTTACAGCCCCAATACTAATTCTTCTGGATATACGCAAGGATTTCCAAGTGTATTGTGACGCTTCTCGCCTAGGACTTGGAGGTGTACTTATGCAAGACGGAAGAGTTGTTTCATATGCCTCACATCAGCTTCGACCTCATGAGTTGAATTATGCCACGCATGATTTGGAGTTAGCAGTCGTAGTGCATGCGCTCAAGACCTAGATACATTTTCTTATTGGAAACCGTTGTGATGTATACATTGATCACAAGAGTTTGAAGTATATTTTCACGCAGAAGGAGTTGAATCTCAGACAAAGGAGATGGTTGGAGCTCATAAAGGATTATGGTATGAAACTACATTATCATCTAGGAAAGGCCGATGTCGTAGCAGACGCTTTGAGCCGCAAGAGTTATGTCAATACCCTTGTAACCGGAGGATTACCGCAGGAGTTAGCCGACGATCTCAAGGAACTTCGTTTGAAGATAGTTCCAAGAGGTTTTGTTGCAGCAATGGAGGTTCAATCTACATTGTTGGGAAAGATTCAAGAAGCCCAGAAGACTGATAAGGAGATTGCGGAGATAAATGAGAAGATAAATAAAGGGAACGCCAAAGGTTTTTGTGAGGATGAACACGAAACTTTATGGTTTGTGGATCGTATCTATGTGCCTAATGATGCGGAGATCAGGAAGCTAATACTTCAGGAAGCTCACGACTCGCCATACTCGATTCACCCTGGAAACACTAAGATGTATTTGGATTTGAAGGAGCATTTCTAGTGGACAGGTATGAAGAAGGATATTGCCGAGTATGTAGCAGTATGTGATGTATGTCAGAGAGTTAAGGCAGAACACCAGAAGCCAGCATGGTTACTACAGCCTATCCCGATACCCGAATGGAAGTGGGACAAACTTGGCATGGATTTTATCACCGGATTACCAGGACCCGATCAGGATATGACTCTAGCTGGGTAGTAGTTGATCGCTTGACCAAAGTGGCTCACTTTATCCCTGTGAAAACCACTTATACGAGTGCGAAGTTGGCCAAGATATATATGACCAGGATCGTATGTCTACATGGAGTTCCGAGGACCATCGTATCAGATAGAGGGACACAGTTTACCTCAAAGTTTTGGAATTAGTTACACCAGACTTTGGGTACCAGGCTAGAGTTCAGTACAACCTTTCATCCGCAAACAGATGGACAGACTGAAAGAGTCAATCAGATTCTGGAGGACATGTTGAGAGCTTGTGCTCTAGACTATGGATCTAGTTGGGACGATAATTTGCCTTACGAGAGTTCTCATACAAGAACAGTTACCTAGCTAGTTTAAAGATGGCCCCTTTTGAAGCTTTGTATGGAAGGAGGTGCAGGACACCATTGATGTGGGATGAAGTAGGAGACCGTCAATTGTTTGGACCAGATTTAATCTGGAAGTCTAAAGAGAAGGTTAAGTTGATTCAAGATAGACTGAAGGTAGCTCAGTCCAGGCAGAAAAGTTATGCTGATATGAAATGGAAGGAGGTAGTCTATGAAGTTGGAGACAGGGCATATCTCCGAGTATCAACACTGCGAGGAGTTAAACGATTTGGAGTTAAATGAAAGTTAGCCCCAAGATTTGTAGGACCATATTGAGTTTTGGAACATATGGGAGAAGTGGCTTACAAATTGGAATTACCCGAAGGATTGTCAGGAGTTCATGATGTGTTTCACGTTTCCCAGTTGAAGAAGTGCCATGCAGAGATGGTCGATATTCCTCTAAGAGATACAGTGCCCCTGGAAGCAATTCATTTGGAAAGTGACCTAACTTATGAGGAGAAACCCGTCAAGATTCTCGAGTTTGCCAGCCGAGTTACACGCAGCAAGGTTATCAAGTTTTGCAAAGTTCAGGGAAGCCACCATACCGAGGAAGAAGCCACCTGGGAGCGAGAACAAGACCTACGAAAAGACCACCCACACCTATTTTCTAGCCAACCCGAATCTCGAGGGCGAGATTCATCTTAAGGGGGGGGGGGTAGGTTTGTAACATCCCAATTTTCAATTTGGATGTTATACATAGATCATCATATGCATATCATTTTTTTGTCTGCATTTGGTTGTGATCCTAGAAACCTTAAGCAACTCAAGGACCCAAGGAGAGAGTTGGAGGTTTCACTAAATTTTCATATTTGATTTTTTTTTCAAATTTGAAAAGAGGATCAATTTGATTTTAATATTTTTCTCTCCAATTATTTCCAATAACAAAAATAACTGAGAGAAGATAAAATGACTTCTTCAAAACAGAGGAGAAATATTGGAGAAGAAATTTTAAAATCAAATTAATATTTTATTTGTATTTTATTTGCTATTTCATTTGAATTAGGGAAAAATATGCATTTTTGAAAATTTCATTTAGGTCCCGAAAAATGTTCATCTTGTCATAAATATTAGGTTTGGACGGTGAAAATTGTTTCTGGATTTTTTTAGAATTTTTCTAATATTTTATTAGGATTTTTCTTCCTTGGCGATTTTTTTTAAAAAAAATCTTCTTGGGCCGCCCAGTAGCGTGCCACCCTCGTCTCCGTGTGGACGTCGGACTCCGGTGAGGAGGAGTCTGGGTCGGTCTTCGTCGCCGCCCCGCTTGCCCTTCCCGCAAGCCGAACGCCCCCTTCCCTGGCTTTATAAGCACAACCCCCTCCCCCTGCTTCTCCTCACCACCGCCACCGCCGAGCCGAGCCGCGCCGCCGTTTGCCGCCACCGCTGCCGCTAGCAGCAGCAGTCGCCCACGCGCATCACCCCCTCCCCGCGCCGCACCACTGCCTTGCCGTCACCCCGCCACCGGAGTCGCCGGATCTCGCCGCCGCTCGCCGAAATCCCGCCGTCGGTTTTCTCCGGTTAAATGGCATAAAACCGTTTGGTTTTTTGGTTTAGTTATTTTAGATCGGTTTTTCGTTTTGTCTAATTAGTAAACATTCATCGATTAGATCGTTTTAATGAACGGTTTTCATTCGTTAGCCTCTGTTAGCGAACGTTTGTTCGTAAGAATTTTCTTTTTCATTTTATTTTTCTGCCAGGGACCTATCCGTGAATACTTTTCTTACAGATTAGTCCCTGATCTTGAAACCCTTGTTACTTTTTACTCCTTTGTCCAAATCCAGTGAAACCAATGCCAAAGTCTTCGTCTGGTTCCCCTCTTTCCAGATAATCAACTTGAACATGGTTTTGACAATTTAAAATTTGGTTTCAAGTAGATTTGAATCTGAACTTCTTTTGATCGTAGTTTGAGTTTCGTAGCTCTGATTCGATTGATTATTTTTGCAAATCGAAGCTCTTCTTTTGAACTTCCTGTTCGGATCTTTTCATTTGACACCTTTGCATCTTACGCTTGAGTGCTTATGTATCTTATTGTTTGTTCACAATAGAGTTTCCGGAGTGCGAGGCTTGCTACTATGAGTCACTAGGGTTTTCCGACCGTCAGCAAGGCAAGTAACACTTTGATAATATCCCTTTATTACCCGGTTTTTATGAATTAGTTTCAACCCTCAAACACTGCATGAGTAGGATTTGTTTAACATGTGGGTATTGGGAAATAGTTGATGAGGTATAACCTATTATCTTATATCAAACCCTGGGTATTTACTACGTATGCTTATACTGCTATGCTATGCTATGCTCGTAGATGTGGTTTGGTTTCGAGAGAATTCATGAAAGATGTGAGAGATTATTGTTAACTAAAGTTTAACTTAAGGTGGCTACTTTAATACACATCTGGGTGGATTGGTTTGTGGGCACCTGGGGAACCCAGTGTTGTCCAAGGAGATCCCGGGGAATCCGTGTGATCATCCTATGGTTCGCCACCTAGGCTTAAAGGGATTATTGTGTTATCCATGCTAGAAACTTCCGTGTGCAGCCACAAGCCATTATGTGGTCTGGCATAGTTGAGTATGTTGTGTGACCTTTTAAAGTGGTATACTAGCAGATGTAGGGGATGTAGGTGGTACTGTCTACCCGTCGTAACGAGCTAACACTTCTGAAAGACTCTGTCTCGGTCATCCGTTTCTCAAACAACATGTAGTGCGAGAAATCCAACAGAGGAGATCGAGTCTTGTGGGGAAAAGTGCGCAAACCTCTGCAGAGTGTACAAACTAATCATGGTTAGCCGTGTCCCCGGTTATGGACATCTTGAGTACCTGGTACTTGAATTATTATGTTGATCTCATCACTCTACTTAATTAATTTGATTGGGTTGTTAACTTTTAATTGGGATTGAGTTGGGGTTACCTTCTCAATGTTTTCAACAAACTTTGTAGTTAAATAAAATATATTCCTTTGTTGTAGGGAAAAACTAGCTTTATGCAAATGATAACCATAGAGCCTCCACCAGCCATATATGCATGTAGTGATAGCTTTTATTTGTTCAATGCTCTATAGTGTTATCTTGCCAGCATATTCCATGTGCTAACCTACACAGGCTGCAACGTATTATGTTGTAGAGTTTTCTGATGAAGAGTAAGGTGCGCTAGATCATTGTCATACAGTCAGTTTTGCCTTGGAGTTGGATGGATTCTACTATCTTCGAAGCTTCCGCTGTTATCTTGTTTAGATTGCCTTCAGCCATATTATTGTAATAATTTCTCTTTTGAGACATTCGATGTAATAAGTGTGTGATTGAACTTTGTTATAAAACCTCGAGTACTATGTGTGTCAGCAATACCGATCCAGGGATGACACTTAAGCACAGAGACTTGACCGTCTGAGGTTGGGTTGCTACATATACATTGTGTACTAGACATGATGTGTGCCTTGCTATTAGTTTATCAGGGAGGTACCAAAGTAATCCAAGAGTGGATCATTGGACAACAGTCAAGAATATCCTGAAATACCTGAAAAGGACTAAGGATATGTTTCTCGTTTATGGAGGTGACAAAGAGCTCGTCGTAAATGGTTACATTGATGCAAGCTTTGACACTCATCCGGATGACTCGAAGTCACAAACCGGATATGTATTTATATTGAATGGTGGAGCTGTCAGTTGGTGCAGTTCCAAGAAGATCATCGTGGCGGGATCTATGTGTGAAGCGGAGTACATAGCTGCTTCGAAAGGAGCAAATGAAGGAGTCTGGATGAAGGAGTTCATATCCGATCTAGGTGTAATACCTATTGCATCGGGTCCAATGAAAATATTTTGTGACAATACTGGTGCAATTGCCTTGGCAAAGGAATCCATATTTCACAAGAGAACCAAGCACATCAAGAGACGCTTCAATTCCATCCGTGATCAAGTCAAGGAGGGATACATAGAGATTTGCAAGATACATACGGATCTGAATGTTGCAAACCCGTTGACTAAGCCTCTCTCACGAGCAAAACATGATCAGCACCAAGACTCCATGGGTGTTAGAATCATTATTATGTAATCTAGATTATTGACTCTACTGCAAGTGGGAGACTGAATGAAATATGCCCTAGAGGCAATAATAAAGTTGTTATTTATATTTCCTTATATCATGATAAATGTTTCTTATTAATGCTAGAATTGTATTAACCAGAAACTTAGTATGTGTGTGAATACATAGACAAAACTGAGTGTCCCTAGTATGCCTCTACTAGACTAGCTCGTTAATCAAAGAGGGTTAAGTTTCCTAACCATAGACATGTGTTGTCATTTGAAGAACGGGATCACATCATTAGAGAATGATGCGATGGACAAGATCCATCCGTTAGATTAGCATTATGATCATTTAGTTTTATTACTATTGCTTTCTTCATGACTTATACATGTTCTTCTGACTATGAGATTATGCAACTCCCGAATACCGGAGGAACACCTTGTGTGCTATCAAACGTCACAATGTATCTGGGTGATTATAAAGATGCTCTACAGGTGTCTCTGATGGTGTTTGTTGAGTTGGCATAGATCGAGATGAGGATTTGTCACTCCGTGTATCGGAGAAGTATCTCTGGGCCCTCTCGGTAATGCACATCACTATGAGCCATGCAAGCAATGTGACTAATGAGTTAGTCACGGGATGATCTATTATGAAACAAGAAAAGACTTTGCGGTGACGAGATTGAACTAGGTATGAATATACCGACGATCGAATCTCGGGCAAGTAACATACCGATGACAAAGGGAACAATGTATGTTGTTATGCGGTTTGACCGATAAAGATCTTCGTAGAATATGTAGGAGACAATATGAGCATCTAGGTTCCGCTATTGGTTATTGACCGGAGATGTGCCTCAGTCATTTCTACATAGTTCTCGAACCCGTAGGGTCCGCATGCTTAACGTTCAATGACGATTTGTATTATGAGTTATGTGATTTGATGACCGAAGTTTGTACGGAGTCCCGGATGAGATCACGGACATGACAAGGAGTTTCGTAATGGTCTAGAGTTAATGATTCATATATTGGAAGGTTACATTCGGACACCGGGATGGTTCGGGTCGTTTCGGATGAGTTTCGAAGTACCGAGGGTTACCGACCCCCCCCCCCTCTGAAGGTTAATGGGCCACCATGGGCCTTAGTGGAGAAGAGAGATGGCCAGCCAGGAGGTGGCGCCCCCTTGCGAATCCGAATTAGAAAAGGGGTGGGGCGGTGCCCCCCTCCTTCCTTCTCTCCTCTTCCTCCTTCCCTCCTTTTCCTAGTTGGAATAGGAAAGGGGGGGCGAATCCTACCTGTACTGGGAGTCCAAGTAGAACTCCGCCCTATGGCGCGCCCCCCTTGGGCCGACCTACTCTTCCCCATCCTTTATATATGTGGGAGGGGGCACACCAAAGGCACACCAAGTCTTCTCTTAGCCGTGTGCGGTGCCCCCCTCCACAGTTACACACCTCGGTCATATTGTCGTAGTGTTGATGACCCACAAGTATAGGGGATCTATCGTAGTGCTTTCGATAAGTAAGAGTGTCAAACCCAACGAGGAGAAGAAGGAAATGATAAGCAGTTTTCAGTAACGTATTCCCCGCAAGCACTGAAATTATCGGTAACGGATAGTTTTGTGATAAGGTAATTTGTAACGGGTAACAAGTAATAAAAGTAAATAAGGTGCAGCAAGATGGCCCAATCCTTTTTGTAGAAAAGTACAAGCCAGGACAAACTCTTATTTAAAGGAAAGTTGATGAGGACATCAATACCATTGTTACACCCACAACCCCTGCTGCTGTACATACTGGACCAATTACTAGAGCTCGTGCACGCCAATTGAATTATCAGGTACTTTCGTTTCTTGGTAATCATTCTAATGTTCATGCGAATATGATGCTGCCTAAGTTGGATACATTTGTTTTGCTTACAAATGAAGGGCCTACCTTGGACAAGAAAGATGAACCTTGGAGCAAGTTCAAGCATGGAGATGATGGCATGCGCAAGGGGAACAAGAATGGAGTTACAAGTGATGATTCCAGGACTCTGAATCCACCATAATGAGTGCATGAAGCATGGGACGAAATATACAAGATGCCACTTCATAAATTTCGTCCAGAGGCTATTCTAGGTGCTGCATCACCTTATTATTGGGCCGGGCCCATGTATTTTCGAAATACTTAAGTATAGGCTGTTTTTAGAGTCCGTATGTGTGGGGAAACAAGAGTTAGGGTTGGTTTCGGACCCCTCCACCAAGGGCCACGAAATTCCCCCTCTCTCCTCCATATATACAGCCTTAGGGTATCGTTTAGACTTTGGGTTTTGTTTAGATTAAAAGTTCGCCATAGCTGCAACTTCGCGTACTTCGTTTGTGTCCAACGACCAGACCAAGACGTCATAGAACCCCACCTTGATCAATAAAGCTTTCATCTTATATTCACAATATCCAGATTGCAATCTCAGTTTCTTGCTTGTTCTTTATTTGCTCACAGGAAATAGGCCCTTGTGGTCAGGTTGATCGTGCTCCGGCGCGGTCAATAACCCCTCGAAGTTGGTTTAGCGATTGCTAAGGCGCGACGTCCTCGCACGTTCGTAGTCGTATCGTCAAAGTCGACTTCCTCTAAAACAATAGCCACCATCTCATCGAAAGACGGGACACCTTTGCCTCTATCAAGTGGTATCAGATTTCCAGGTTGCTCGGTGAGATTTTACAGTTTTTCGTAGTTTAGATCGAGTCTGTTCTTCGTACCTATAGTCCACGAAAAAGCCAAAAAAATTTTAGGGTTAGTTCATCCTATCCGAACCAATCTGAGCCTTTGCATAATCTTTTCTCTATTTGCTTTGTTGAATTTGCGGTTGCATCGTCGTGTCAAGTTGCTGGTCTTAACGTCTAGTCCTTTAGAGTTTCGAGTTCTGTTCACAGGTTGTCACGTCGCCGCTGCCATATATCACCACCGCATCATCATCATTGCTGCTTCCATATACGCCACCTCATATCCGCCGCCATCACGCCAATCCGAGTCCACCTGCAACATAAATCCGCCACCAGTCCGATTTCCACCAGATTCATCGCCGCCACCAATCTGAGATTTCACCAGATTCATCTCCGCCACCATTCCTAGTCCGAGTCCAGTATTTGTTGCTTTGTTTTCGAGTTCCAGATCACGCGATACTCTGAGTCATGACAGAGTAGGACTCCCCAACTTTCGAGCCACCCGCAGAAGAAAAATAGTTCCAAACTAAAAAAAACTAAGTCTGGAAAATTCTGGCTAGGCAGTTTTTAGACCATTTGTAGACTTTTTTGAAAAAAAATTGTTGCGGAGCAAAAAAAGTGCAAAAAAAGTGAAAAAAAGAAAAAAAATCAGAGCGTGCTCCTCCCTTGTTTACGTGCAGCGCCGTGATTTTGTTAGTGTTCTAGGCTCACGTCTCTAGCACGGTCTAGCCTAGGACCAACACAGTACTGTCGTTGAGCATTTATTCAACTTTGCATCTCTGAATTGATTATTGCTGACCCTTTTTGCTACCATATTATAAGCCTTCCCAGCTCCACATACATCTACGTCGTGCGTTTGACTCTCCCTGGTAATAGCTCTATCCATGCTTTGAGAGTTTTGACTACGACGGCTGCCAATCACCACCTGCTACTGGGTAAGAACTGGTAAGAATTTGAGATTTGCTTGACGGATTTGTGACACCACCACCACCTCTTATTAGTATTCTGTAGGATCATATTCTTGTGTGTTTCTATTGTTGCTAACCATGGCAGGATCACAAGCCGACGAGACTGACTGGGAGAACATGACGAATAAGGAGTTGCATGATAAATTTCAGCAAATGATGAGTGGACATGTGCAAGATGTGGTAAACAGATTTGAAGAGGCCATGGAGAAGATAGATGGCATGGAGAAGACGTTCGAAACAAAGCTCGATAACAGGTTTAATGAATTGCTCGCGCGTCTTCCACCACCACCACCGGCTGCACCTAACGCACCTCTACAACAACAACAACAACGACTACCTCCACATCGCGAAACAGCCCTCCGCCGAGCGAGCCGTCTCCCTCTTGCACCTGGCCAAACTGTTGGTGCTGCTGTTGATACTTCTGTGGCTCCTGCTGCTGATGCGGAGGAGGATGATTTTGCGGGAGATTACGAGGATGAGGTTGATCAAAATCAGAACTACGTGCCACCACCATCACCGCAACCACCAGGTCGTCCACATGCAAATAATGGCAATGGTAGGGCTCACCCTTAGGTACGAGATCATGACCATCTCCCTAAACTAAAATTGAATATTCCACCATTTAAGGGTAGATATGTTCCTGATATATATCTTACTTGGGAGGTAGAAACTGAACAACGATTTACATGTTTACAATATCCTGAGGAGAGACGTGTTCCTGCTGTTGTTTGTGCTTTCACTAGCTTTGCATTTGTTTGGTGGTCTGAACATTGTAGATTATATCCTATTCCAGCTACTTGGGCTGCTTTGAAAACTGCTATGCGTACTCGTTGGATTCCACCATATTATCAACGTGAATTACTTCAAAAATTGCAGCGCTTAAGACAAGGAAAAAATTCTCTAGAAGAATATTATCAGGAATTACAAACTGGCATGATTAGATGTGGTATTGTTGAGGAGAATGAAGCTATGCTTGCACGTTTTATGGGTGGATTAAATAGAGAGATTCAGACCATTCTAGAGTATAAGGAGTATACTAATATCACTCGTTTATTCCATCTTGCTTGTAAAGCTAAACGTGAAGTGTAGGATCGACAGGCATTGGCGCGAACTAACTTTTCTGCAGGTCGATTTTCATCATGGACACCACGTGCATCCTCTACTTCCACTCCACCAGCAACTCCATCAGGTGCCACCTCCAGCCGTGATACAAGAAAGCAGGCACAACCACCACTATCTGCCAAGAGCACACCTGCCTGACCTGCGCAGAGCTCTTCTTCTTCCATGGCATCAACAGGGTACACAAGTGATATTATTTGCCGTTGTTGTAAGGGAAGAGGACATTTTTCAAGAGAATGCCAATCTCAGCGTGTGATGATTTCTACTGAGGATGGTGAGTATGAGTCCGCTAGTGACTATGATGAGGAGACTTTGGTCTTATTACACGTGAAGAACACGATGGAGATGATTCTGATCATGAGACGCAATACATGGCTCATGAAGATGCTGATAGGTATGAATGTTTAGTTGCTCAATGTGTTTTGAGTGTGCAGGTCACACAAGCTGAGCAAAATCAGAGGCATAATTTGTTCCATACAAAGGGAGTTGTGAAGGAACATTCTGCTCGCATCATCATAGATGGAGGGAGCTGCAATAACTTGGCTAGCATGGAGATGGTGGAGAAGCTATCTCTCACCACAAGACCACATCCACATCCTTACTACATCCAATGGTTCAACAACAGCGGCAAGGTTAAGGTAACACGTACTGTTCGTGTGCATTTTAGTATCTCTACATATGCTCATTATGTTGATTGTGATGTGGTACCTATGCAAGCATGTTCCTTATTACTTGGTAGACCATGGCAATTTGATAAAAATTTTGTACACCATGGTAGAAACAATCCGTATACTCTTGTTCATAAGGATAAAAATATTACTTTGCTTCCTATGACTCCTGAATCCATTTTGAAAGATGATATTAATAGAGCTAATAAAGCAAAACAGGAGAAAAATAAGAGTGAAAATCAGATTGTGGCAAAAGAATTTGAGCAACAAATGAAACCTAATAATAAATAATCTAGTGTTGCTTCTGACATTAAATTGAAAAGTGCATGTTTACTTGCCACAAAATCTGATATTGATGATCTAGATTTCAGCAAATCTGTTTGCTATGCTTTTGTGTGCAAAGAGGCATTATTTTCATTCGAGGTCATGCCTTCCTCTTTGCCTCTTGCTGTCACTAACATTTTGTAGGAGTTCGCTGACGTCTTTCCAGAAGACGTGCCACCGGGATTACCACCTATTCAAGGGATTGAGCATCAAATTGACTTAATTCCCGGTGCATCACCATACCGTACCAATCCAGCGGAGACGAAGGAGATTATGCGTCAAGTACAAGAACTGCTTGACAAAGGTTATATATGTGAATCCCTTAGTCCTTGTGTTGTTCCTATCATTTTAGTGTCGAAAAAGGATGGTACATCGCGTATGTGCGTTGATTGTAGAGGCATTAATAATATTACTATTCCTTATCGTCATCCTATTCCTAGGCTAGATGATATGCTTGATGAATTGAGTGGCTCTACAATATTCTCCAAAGTTGATTTGCATAGTGGATACCATCAAATTCGTATGAAATTGGGAGATGAATGGAAAACAACATTTAAAACTAAGTTTGGATTATATGAGTGGTTAGTCATGCCTTTTGGGTTAACTAATGCACCTAGTACTTTCATGAGGTTAATGAACGAAGTTTTACGTGCTTTCATTGGACGATTTGTGGTAGTTTACTTTGATGACATATTGATTTATAGCAAATCTTTGGAGGAACATTTGGAACATTTACGTGCTGTTTTTATTGCTCTACGTGATGCACGTTTGTTTGGTAACCTTGGAAAGTGCACCTTTTGCACCGACCGAGTATCTTTTCTTGGCTATGTTGTTACTCCATAGGGAATTGAAGTTGATAAAGCCAAGATTGAAGCTATTGAGAGTTGGCCGCAGCCCAAAACGGTCACACAAGTGAGGAGTTTCCTTGGCCTCGCTGGTTTCTATAGGCGTTTTGTGAGAGATTTCAGCACCATTGCTGCACCTCTCAACGAGCTTACAAAGAAGGATGTGCCTTTTGTTTGGGGTACCGCACAGGAAGAAGCCTTCACGGTATTGAAAGATAAGTTGACACATGCTCCTTTACTCCAACTTCCTGATTTTAATAAGACTTTTGAGCTTGAATGTGATGCTAGTGGAATTGGATTAGGAGGTGTGTTATTACAAGATGGCAAACCTGTTGCATACTTTTCTGAAAAATTGAGTGGGCCTAGTCTGAACTATTCTACTTATGACAAAGAATTATATGCTCTTGTTCGGACCTTAGAAACATGGCAACATTATTTATGGCCCAAGGAATTTGTTATACACTCTGATCATGAATCTTTGAAACACATTAAAAGTCAAGCAAAACTGAACCGTAGACATGCTAAATGGGTTGAATTCATTGAGACTTTTCCTTATGTCATTAAACACAAGAAGGGTAAAGAAAATGTTATTGCTGATGCATTGTCTCGTCGTTATACTATGCTTTCACAACTTGACTTTAAAATATTTGGTTTGGAGACCATCAATGATCAATATGTGCATGATGCTGAATTTAAAGATGTATTGCAGAATTGTAAGGAAGGAAGAACTTGGAACAAGTTCGTTCTTAATGATGGATTTGTGTTTCATGCTAACAAGCTATGCATTCCAGCTAGCTCTGTTCGTCTTTTGTTGTTGCAGGAGGCGCATGGAGGAGGATTAATGAGACACTTTAGCATCAAGAAGACGGAGGATATACTTGCTACACATTTCTTTTGGCCAAAGATGAGACGGGATGTTGAGCGTTTTGTTGCTCGTTGCACTACATGTCAAAAAGCTAAGTCATGACTCAATCCTCATGGTTTATATATGCCTTTGCCTGTACCTAGTGTTCCTTGGGAGGATATATCTATGGACTTTGTTTTAGGTTTACCTCGAACAAAGAAGGGGAGGGATAGCATATTTGTTGTCGTGGATAGGTTCTCGAAAATGGCACACTTTATACCATGTCATAAAAGCGATGATGTTGTTAATGTTGCTGATTTGTTCTTTCGTGAAATTATTCGCTTGCATGGTGTGCCAAATACTATTGTTTCAGATCGTGATACTAAATTTCTTAGCCACTTTTGGAGATGTTTATGGGCTAAGTTGGGGACTAAACTGCTTTTTAGTACTACTTGTCACCCCCAAACTGATGGACAAACTGAAGTAGTCAATAGAACATTGTCTACTATGCTTAGGGCTGTTTTGAAGAATAACAAGAAAATGTGGGAAGAATGCTTGCCTCATATTGAATTTGCTTATAATCGTTCATTGCATTCTACTACTAAGATGTGCCCTTTTGAAATTGTGTATGGTTTCCTACCTCGTGCACCTATTGATTTGTTGCCTCTTCCATCTTCGGAGAAGGTTAATTTTGATGCTAAAGAACGTGCTGAATTGATTTTAAAAATGCATGAGTTAACTAAGGAAAACATTGACCGTATGAATGCTAAATATAAACTTGCTGGAGATAAGGGTAGAAAACATGTTGTGTTTGCACCTGGAGATCTTGTTTGGTTACATTTGCGTAATGATAGATTTCCTAATTTGCGCAAATCAAAGCTAATGCCACGTGCTGATGGTCCTTTTAAGGTGTTAGAGAAAATAAATGATAATGCATATAAACTTGAGCTGCCGGCAGATTTTGGGGTTAGTCCCACTTTTAACATTGCAGATTTGAAGCCTTATTTGGGTGAGGATGATGAACTTTCGTCGTGGACGACATCATTTCAAGAAGGGGAGGATAATGAGGACATCAATACCATTGTTACACCCACAGCCCCTGCTGCTGTACATACTGGACCAATTACTAGAGCTCGCGCACGCCAATTGAATTATCAGGTACTTTCGTTTCTTGGTAACGATTCTAATGTTCATGTGAATATGATGCTGCCTAAGTTGGATACATTTGTTTTGCTTACAAATGAAGGGCCTAGCTTGGACAAGAAAGATGAACCTTGGAGCAAGTTCAAGCATGGAGATGATGGCATGTGCAAGGGGAACAAGAACGGAGTTACAAGTGATGATTCCAGGACTCTGAAGCCACCATAATGAGTGCATGAAGCATGGTACGAACTATACAAGATGCCACTTCATAAATTTCGTCCAGAGGCTATTCTAGGTGCCGCGTCACCTTATTATTGGTCCAGGCCCATGTATTTTCGAAATACTTAAGTATAGGCTGTTTTAGAGTCCGTATGTGTGGGGAAACAAGAGTTAGGGTTGGTTTCGGACCCCTCCACCAAGGGCCACAAAATTCCCCGTCTCTCCTCCATATATACAGCCTTAGGGCATCGTTTAGACTTTGGGTTTTGTTTAGATTAAAAGTTCGCCATAGCTGCAACTTCGCGTACTTCGTTTGTGTCCAACGACCAGACCAAGACGTCACAGAACCCCACCTTGATCAATAAAGCTTTCATCTTATATTCGCAATATCCAGATTGCAATCTCAGTTTCTTGCTTGTTCTTCGTTTGCTCGCAGGAAACAGGCCCTCGTGGTCAGGTTGATCGTGCTCCGGCGTGGTCAATAACCCCTCGGAGTTGGTTTAGTGATTGCTAAGGCGCGACGTCCTCGCACGTTCGTAGTCGGATCGTCAAAGTCGACTTCCTCTAAAATGATAGCCACCATCTCATCGAAAGACGGGACACCTTTGCCTCTATCAAAAGTGCTGCCAAGGACACATGGGAATTATCGTCAAGCTAGTTTTCATCATGTTCATATGATTCGCATTCGGTACTTTGATAATTTGATATGTGGGTGGACCGGTGCTTGGGTACGACCCTTCCTTGGACAAGCATCCCACTTATGATTAAACCCTCTTGCAAGACTACAAAAGAAGTATTAAGGTAAACCTAACCATAGCATGAAATATATGGATCCAAATCAGCCCCTTACGAAGCAACTCATAAACTAGGGTTTAAGTTTCTGTCACTCTAGCAACCCATCATCTACTTATTACTTCCCAATGCCTTCCCCTAGGCCCAAACAATGGTGAAGTGTCATGTAGTAGACGTTCACATGACACCACTAGAGGAGAGACAACATACATCTCATCAAAATATCGAACGAATACCAAATTCACGTGACTACTTATAGCAAGACTTCTCCCATGTCCTTAGGAACAAACATAACCACTCACAAATCATATTCATGTTCATAATCAGAGGGGTATTAATATGCATACAGGATCTGAACATATGATCTTCCACTGAATAAACCAACTAGCATCAACTACAAGGAGTAATCAACACTACCAGTAAGCCACATGTACCAATCCGAGGTTTTGAGACAAAGATTGGATACAAGAGATGAACTAGGGTTTGAGATGAGATGGTGTTGGTGAAGATGTTGATGGAGATTGACCCGAGGATCGATGGTGATGACGATGGTGATGATTTCCCCCTCCCGGAGGGAAGTTTCCCCGGCAGAACAGCTCCGCCTAAGCCCTAGATTGGCTCCGCCAAGGTTCCGCCTCGTGGCAGCGGAGTTTCATCCTGTGAGCTTGCTAACAATTTTTTTCCCAGACAAAAGACCTCATATAGCAGAAGATGGGCATCAGAGGGCTACCAGAGGGCCCGCGAGGCAGGGGCGCGCCCAGGGGGGTAGGGCGCGCCCCCAACCCTCGTGGATGGTGGGTGGCCCCCTCCGGTACTTACTTCGCCCAATATTTTTTTATTCTGAAACATGCTCCCGTGAAGTTTCAGGACTTTTGGAGTTGTGCAGAATAGGTCTATCATATTTGCTCCTTTTCCAGCCCAGAATTCCAGCTGCCAGCGTTCTCCCTCTTCATGTAAAAAATTAGATAGAATAGGCATAAGTATTGTGACATAATGTGTAATAACATCCCATAATGCAATAAATATCAATATAAAGGCATGATGCAAAATGGATGTATCAACTCCCCCAAGCTTAGACCTCGCTTGTCCTCAAGCGGAAGCCGATATCGAAAAACTTGTCCACATGTTTAGAGATAGAGGTGTCGATAAAATAAAATACGGACATGAGGGCATCATGATCATTCTTTGAACAACAACATATAAATATTGTCATATGATTTCATATGCTAAAGTAATAATTCATTCACAATTTCAAGTATGAATCAGAGACTTCATTGAAAACTAACAAACTATAATCTCATTCATTAAAGCAATTGCAATTTATCATAACATCAAAAAGAGTCAATATAAGAGCTTTTCAGCAACTCCACATACTCAACTATCATTTAGTCTTTCACGATTGCTAACACTCACCGCAATATTTATGGGTATGAAGTTTTAGTCGGACACAGAGAAAGATAGGGGCTTATAGTTTTGCCTCCCAACCTTTTACCTCAAGGGTAATGTCAACAATAATAGTTCATGAAAACTCACATCCAATTTGCTATATATCAAGATCTTTCCAACACATTGTGCTTGCCAAAGGATAAAATCTAAAAAGGAAAGGTGAAGATCACCATGACTCTTGTATGAAGTATAAGACAAGAATAAAAGATAGGCCCTTCACAGAGGGAAGCAGAGGTTTTCATGTGCTTTTATGGTTGGATGCACAAAATCTTAATGCGAAAGAACGTCACCTTATATGGCCACTTGTGATATGGACCTTTATTATGCAGTCCTTCGCTTTTATTTCTTCCACATCACAAGATCATATAAAGCTTATTTTCTCCACACTAATAAATCATACATATTTAGACACAATTTTTATTGCTTGCAACAATGACAACTTACTTGAAGGATCTTACTCAATCCATAGGTAGATATGGTGGACTCTCATGGCAAAACTGGATTTAAGGATATTTGGAAGCACAAGTAGTATCTCTACTTGGTGCAAAGAATTTGGCTAGCATGAGAGGGAAAGGCAAGCTCAACATGTTGGATCATCCATGACAATATAATTTATTTCGGATGTAAGAAAACATAACCCATCACTACAAAAAGAAGACACATCCGTGACATTTTGGGCCGAACGATTTTTTTTTCTATCATACATATGATACTTCTATGACGATAATTGTGACAAACCCGGTATCATCATAGATGTGGTGGGCTCCTACTTCTATGACAAAAAATATCATGACAGAAAATGGGATTTTCGTCCTGGGCGGGCCGGAGACGCAGCTGCATGACATTCTTTGGGCCGTCCATGACGGAAAAAACTGTGGTAGAAGCGAGGGCGAGGAAAATTTCGGGGAGTTCCCAGTTACGCTGGGAGGTTGGGGGCCGAGCGATGCGCATTTCTCTCAAACACGTACGCGCGTGTGTGCGAGGCGTTGGCTCTAACTAAACCCGAGCGAGGCGTTGGGCTCTAACTGAACCCGAGCGATTGCACTGCAGGCTATGCGTTACGGAACCCGAGCGATCGATCGATGGCTGTTAACTGAACCCGATCAAGCGATTCCTTCGCTACTGCTGCTAACTAAAGCCGATCGATGCTGCCTCCGAATGAACAGTGAGTGTTGCGGGGGGGGGGGTGTTGGATGAACAGTTCCCGGTGGGGGTGGATGAACAGGACCCCGTGGTGTTGCCTTTGGATGAACAGGACCCCGATTGATCGAGCCGGTTGGGGCTGGATGAATAGGACCCCGTGGAGGGCTGGATGAACAGGACCACCCCGTGGAGGGCAGGATGAACAATAGACGGTGGAGGGCAGGATGAACAGTAGCCCATGGAGGGGTGGTTGAACAGGAGCCCGTGGAGAGGGCTGGTTGAACAGTAGCCGGTGGAGTAGCCACCGGTGGAGGCTGGATGAACATGAGCCCGTGGATGAACAGTCGCAGGTGGAGGCTGGAGGAGGTCGACGGTGGATGAACAGTAGCTCGTGGAGGCAGGAGGGGGTCGACGGTGGAGATGAACAGTATCCCGTGGAGTACCGTTTTGCGGTACGCCACACCCCTCCCGATGAATAGGACCCCCGTTTCGACCGTAGCGCTCCAACACAAGTCCGTTTCGTCCGTTTTGCGGTACGCCACACCCCTCCCAATGAACAGGACCCCCGTTTCGACCGTAGGAGGTCCGTTTCCTCTGTTTTGCGGTACGCCAGACCCCTCCCGATCAACATGACCCCGTTCCGAACGTAGGATGTCTGTTTCCTCCATTGTGCGGTACACCAGGCCTCGTTTCCATCGCCTGTTCCGTCCAAGCCCTCCCGATGAACATGACCACGCATTCTGTTCCGACCCAGCCGGTTGGCTCCCACGCGTTCCGTTGCCTCCCCATGAACATGACGCATTCCGTTGCCTCCCCATGAACACGAGCATTCTATTGCCTCCCCATGAACACGACGCATTCCGTTGCCTCCCCATGAACACGACGACGACACTGTTTCTCCGTTCCGACCCAGCCATGTACACGAGCCCTGGCCGTACGTATGCGCGAGTAGGCGTTCGAGACCCCACCCGTATGTACACATACGTGGCCGTATTTTCTTTCTTGCACCCTGGCCACTGTACGTACGTGTACATGCTACGTGCACGCCTCTACTACGACACGTGCGCACCTCTACATCGACCAGTATGTATGTACACGTTCGCGACCAGAATGACAACGCTACGTACGCTTTGACCAGGTGGGTCCCGGGTGTCAGGCACTTCCTTGCCTGCGAAGATGTAGCTAGTGGGTCCCAGCAGTCAGGGGGCGAATCGTTTTTTTCCCGGACGCACTTCCTTGCATGCGAAGATGTAGCTGGTGGGTCCTAGTAGTCAGGGGGAAATGTTTTTTTCGCGAAATACAGTGGCCCGTCCGGTGGGTCCCAGCTGTCAGGTGGAGGAATCATTATTTTCCGCGTAATAAGGAGGCACTTCCTTACTGCGGCCGTGGACCCAGCTGTCAGCGTCTCCACGTACAGTCCACGTCCGATGGAAGTCGCTCCTTGACCACGTTGACCACGCCGCGCCGAGAGCACCAGGGCAGTGGACGACGGCAAGGCCTAGGAAGGGGACGACACGGAGGCAGGGAAGACTCGGCAGTTGTTTCCCATGTGGAGGGGAGTACGACTGTATGAGGGTTTACTGGTTCGTCTGCCGTCGCCAGAGAATAACAGCAGGTGTGGGTTAGTAGAGGGATGGCTAGACCAGCGATGGGAGTACGGTCGGGTGGTGAGGCCTGCGCGGCAGCATAGCCGACCGCGAGAAGGAGGGAGCAGGCAGTCCCGCCGGCGCTTGTTTGAGCAGCTGGAGCAGGAGAGCATAGATTGAAGAAGCACGACGGCCGTTGGATGGACATCGAACAGTCAGTGCTTGTGCGTCAACCTTTTTTTAGGAAAGCCTCAAATATGTGGAAAACAACATACAACCCATCTGCCATTATTTCTAATAATTTATATCCCATTTGCTAATTCTTAAGGTTCTTTTGGAGCCCATATTCTTTTTGTTAGCATTACAGCCCATATTGTGGCAACGGTTAAAAAATTATACGAAATTTTGCATATTTCGGTGCGGTCCAAACTGTTTTTAATCCCGAAATTTTGACTCACATTCAAACTAATTTTAAAAATAAATGTATATCAATATAAAATCCAACAAATTCTCCACGCATAAAAATTAATGTAATTTAAAATCTTGAAATGAAAAAAAAAGATATTTGAAACTAATTGCCGGTTTGATGTGTTTTAAAAATGTACAACCCATTTCTCATTACTGATGGGCCATTTTCTCGGCCAGCCGAATGAAAGCTCTCCTCGTCTTGAAAGATTTGCAGCCCAACAAGCCTGACAAAGCGACTTACTTGGCAAATCACAAAAAACTGGGCTGTGGCCGTGGACCCAGCTGTCAGCCTCTCCACGTATAGTACTCTTCCGATGGAAGTTGTTCCTTGACCACGTTGACCACGCCGCGTGGAGAGCACCACGGCGGTGGACGATAGCGAGGCCTAGGAAGGGGAAGACGCGACAGTGGAAGCCCGCGCGGAGAGGACTACGAGGGTTCACTGGTTCGGCTGTGGTGTGAGGCTGCCGTCGCCGCAGGGCCTGGCCAGCGGTGGGAATAGTAGGGGCGGTGAGGCCTCTATGGCAGCACAGCCGACCACGGGAGGCAGGAGCATGCGGCACGACCGGCGCTGCTTTGGGCGGCTGGAGCAAGAAGACCAGAGGTTGAAGAAGCTCTACGGCCGTTGGATGGACATCGTACGGTCACTGGAGCTAGAATCGTTCATATTGACTAAGTTGACAAAGCCCTTCGTCCCCGTCAACTTAGTAGGCCCACAAGTTAGCCTCCCAGCAAGGTGGGTCCCAGCTAGCCGGGGGAGTATTCATTTTTTGTGCGTAATAAGGAGGCACTTCCGGTGGGTCCGAGCTGACAGTGGGGGGAACGTTTTTTTCATGAAATACGGTTGCCCGTCTGGTGGGTCCCAGTAGTCAGGGGGAAACGATTTTTTTTCGCAAAATACTGGTGGCCCGTCTGGTGGGTCCCCGCTGTCAGGTGGAGGAATAATTATTTTCTGCGTAATAAGGAGGCACTTCCTTGCGGCTGTCGTGGACCCAGTTGTCAGCCTCTCCACGTACAGTACTCTTTCGATGGAAGTCGGTCGTTGACCACATTGACCACGCCGCGCCGAGAGCACCACGGCGGTGGACGATGGTGAGCCCTAGGAAGGGGACGACGCGGAGCCGTGCAAGACGCGGCAGTGGATGCCCACGCGGAGAGGAGTACGAGTGTTCACTGGTTCGGCTGCGGTGTGAGGCTGCCGTCGCCGCAGAATAACAGGGGGTGTGGGTGAGTGGGGGATAGCCTGGCCAGTGGTGGGAGTGGTATGGGGGCGGTGAGGCCTCCGTGGTAGCACAACCAGCCACGAGAGGCAGGAGCAGGCGGCACGACCGGCACTGCTTTGGGCGGCTGGAGCAAGAAGACCAGAGGTTGAAGAACACTATGGCCATTGGATGGACATCATACGGTCACTGGAGTATTGACTAAGTTGACAAAGCTCTCCGTCCTTGTCAACTTAGTAGGCCCACAAGTCAGCCCAACAATATGGTGGGTCCCAGCTAGCAAGGGGTATTCATTTTTTTGGGCTTAATAAGGAGGCACTTCCTTGCGTGCGAAGATATAGCTGGTGGGTCCAACCTGTCAGCGGGGGGAACGTTTTTTCGCGAAATACAGAGGCCCTTCCTATGGGTCCTAGCTGTCAGGTGGAGGAATCATTATTTTGCACGTAATAAGGAGGCATTTTCTTGCGTGCGGTTGTGGACCCAGCTATCAGCCTCTCCACGTACAGTCCACTTCCGATGGATGTCATTCATTGACCACGTTGACCAGGCCACGCCGAGAGCACCAGGGCGGTGGACGACGGCGAGGCCTAGGAAGGGAACGACACGGAGCCAGGGAATACTCGCCAGTTGTTTCCCACGCGGAGGAGTACGAGGGTTTACTGGTTCGTTTGCCGTCGCTGGAGAATAACAACATGTGTGGGTGAGTAGAGGGATGCTAACAAAAAGAAGATGGGCTCCAAAAAAATTCTTAAGAATTAGCAAATGGGCTATACATTATTAGAAATAATGGCAGATGGGCTGTATGCTATTTTCCACAGATTTGAGGCTGACTTGTGCGCCTACTACAGGTTGACACGTATGCTTTCATAAAAAAAAGGTTGACGCACACGCAACACCCTGTCAACTTAGTCAACACAGGAGAGCAGTGACTGTTGGATGTCCATCCAACGGCTGTCGTGCTTCTTCAATCTCTGCTCTTCATGCTCAAGCCGCTCAAACAAGCACCGACGAGACTGCCTGCTCCCTCCTCCCGCGGCTGGCTATGCTGCCGCGTAGGCCTCATGGCCCCACCGTACTCCCATCGCTGGCCTAGCCATCACACACCATATTGTGGCCATGGTTAAAAAGTATACGAAATTTTGCATATTTCGGTGTGGTCAACTGTTTTTAATCCAAAAATATCGATTCACATTCAAACTATTTTGAAAAATAATTTATATAAATATAAAATCCAAGTAATTGTCCATGCATAAAAATCAATGGAATTTAAGATCTAGTAATGAAAAAAATTGAAACTAATTCCCGGTTTGATGTGTTTTAAAAATGTATAGCCCATTTCTGGGCAAACCGAATGAAACTCTCCCCGTCTTGAAAGATTTGCAGCCCAGCAGGGCCGATAAAGCAGGTAGGCCTTGTTTGGGTATTTCTTTAAAAAAAATAGAACTGGGCTAGCCATTTTCAGCAAGAAAAAAACACAACTGGGCTCATGATGTGGTAAACATAAATAAAACTCTAGCTAGACGGGTCACAGCCCCCGCACAGCCCTGTTGTTACCCTGATCCGTCGCTAAAACTAGTATAAATAACAACTGCTTGTTCCTAAAAAAACTGCGCGACTTGCTGGGTCCCTGGTGTCAACCGCTCATAGTGTAATTCTCTCGTTTATTGACTACGTTGACAATGGCGTGAGCCCCAGATGTCCAACCATTAGGATGAACCATATTTTTGGGCTTGTACTATAGAGGCACTTGCTTGCGTACTGCCATGACGCTGGTGGGTCCCTACTGTCATCCTCTCCACGTACAGTCATCTCCTTGTTCCTCTCGGTTGTTGACGACGTTGACAACGCAAGAGGGCGGCGCACCGCGCACGGCGAGCGAACCAAGGCCTCAAGGCGGAGGACGACGGCGAGGCCTCGGACGGAACAAACAGGAGCCGTTGAAGATGCGTCCGTCCAGTCGCAGGTGGAGGGGAGTACGAGGGTTGACTGGTTCGGGCGCGGGTGCGTGTTGGGGCTGACGTCGCCGGAGAATAACAGGACGTGTGGGGGAATAGAGGGAGGGACTGGCCAATGCTGGAGGGTACGTACGGTAGGGCGGCGGAGGCGCAGCCAGCCATGGGAGGTGGGAGCAGGCGGAGCCAACAGGGTGGTTTGGTTTGGGTGATTGGAGGAAGAAGAAGACAAGAGATAGAAGATACACGACAGATGTTGGATGTCAATCCAACGGCTGGTAGGCAGAATCGTTTGTTGACTCGCTTGTAAGTCGACACCACCTTGGATAGGCTATTTCCTCGCGGGTCCCAAATGTCAGAATCCAAATCTGTCACGGTCATGCAGCCTTTCCTATGAAAATTTACAGCCCATTTGATGTGCTAGTTCGAAATAAGTTTGTGGGTGCTGGTGGGGGCTAATCACTTGGCTTCTGTAATGCATAGTGAGCTCAAGCAGCCGGCGAGAGTGATGTTATTTCCCTTGGTTTGGATTTGTTACAATATTTCACTCTAAATTAAATGAATGGCAAGCCATTTGCCTTGTTTCAAAGAAAATATGACAATCATAGCCGAGTTGAAAAGGGCAGGAACATCTAACTCCAGCTTACAAACTGTACAAAAGCATGAGGGTTAATTGTTCATCAGGTTTACAAAAAAACCAGATTGAAAAGGGCAACAACATCTAACTCCAGCACTGTTTTCGGCAGTCACAGTCAAATGGATCGGTCAGGTCCATAGAATGAACATCCTAGTCGTAAAATTTTCTGGATTATGACCACAATATGTTGTAAATAGAAGCCCGACACATTTAGAAGCTCTTTTGACCACCTGAAACTCCTTTTTTTGCTCTTCGACATACCCATCCGTCAAAACCATGCTGCTGATAAACTTAAGCCTGATGGACAATAGTAACCTCGCATTCAGCAGGAAGAATGTGACAAATCTTGTGTTTGCACGGTTGGCTACATATCGTTCTAGCATTATTGTCTTCAATCGAATCTCATGAGAAGTGAGAAAATCCCGATGCTTACGAATCCACCGATTGGTTATAACTTTCTTGCCCCGTCCTATTGCCTAAATAGACATGAAGATTGAAAATAGTTAAGGTCTAAAAGAAGAGTGTCGAAAGAGCAACAGCTGAACGGTTAATTCTAGTACACTATATGCGGGCTTCCAATGTGCGTGAAATTATCACCTTTATATACAACTTCTCCAGACATGGAAAGCATTGCAGCAAGCCAATAATCTTGTTCAGATCAAAACTATTCATTTGGATATATAAGATCTTGACAGAATCCAGCACCATTGATAGGCCATCCATGGAGAAACTCTTCATTGAGCATAGAACATAATATTAGTACAAAATGTGTACTCCAAGATGATATATAAATTATGCGCAGAAATTTAAAATGCAGCTTATGGTTACAAGTGTAGATGATAATATAAAGTACCTGAAGAACTGTGGAGCCAAACAGCATATTGAAATGAGCACAGAGATCATGTATTACACCCAAGGTCTCCAGTTTAGGCACAGAGAGGACGGTTATTTGCAATGGTGAATAACTAGAATCAAGGATCAACCTTTGAAGTGAACGGGCATCTTGGATGATGAACTGCCGTCTGTCAAAAGAAATTCCAATTCTTACAAGGTTAGGCGACTTTATTTGGAGACAACCGATTCTAACTGTGAAAACAAGCACCAAGCACTCCAGCGCAGGGCAACTGGAGTGGATGATGCTGTGCAATGAGGCCTTCGATATATGAACCCGCACAAGTGAAAGTTTCTTGAGAAATGGGAGTCAAAGGTTTAGTACCAGATTGTCTGGTAGGTAGCACTGTACAAAGGTGGCGGTGTGGAGAGAGGACGAAAACCCCGAGATGGACATCGGTGCTGAGGGCACAAGTTCATGGCGTTCAGTATGTGGTATGTGATTTCCAGGGGAATAGTAGAACTCAAGCAGCTGTAGTTCTGTGAATTCAGGGGATTCCAGCCAGGCGTCCCCCGTGCAGGGCATGGTATGCTTGCTCAGGTAGCATGACAGGATGCAGAGGCTTTGAACGGAGCCCTGGTGGGAGGAGATGATGGCTCTAGGGATTTCAAAATCATTGAAGAGAGATAGCTGACGACAGTCGAGATTAAGGGGAACGGCGCGCCATAGAGGGTGCCATCGAATTGAGAGGACTTGGGTGCGGCAGCAATCCTTGGTGGGGAGAAGCGAGATGATCTCCCCAAGGATGGCGTCCGGGAGATCGCTGATGCGGTCCACCCGAGATTCTACGGGTTCCTGGGATCCGGTGGGGGCGGGGTCGCCGCTTCTCCCCGCGCTGCCGGGTGCGGGATCTACAACAGGCATCGCCGCTGGCGGGAGCCTCATCTTCTTGGCGCTGGGGTCAGGCGACTCCATTTTCCTCGAGGGCGTCGCGTCGCGCTCACAGATTTGAGCAGAGTATCGAATGACGAGCCTAGTTGTAGTGCGAGCGAAGAAGAAGGGGAGCTGGGGGTTTTCCGTAGGAGTGAGGAAGAAGGGGAGTTGGGGTTTTCTGTAGGACTGAGGTGAGGAATTTGGGGGTACGAGTGGAGTGAGCTGACGTGAGGTGGGTGGGAGCGAGGAGGAAGAAGAGCACCCATGTTTTTGGGGGGGGGGGGCGGTGTGCTGGGTGTGGGTAGCACCTCTCATTCAGTAAATATACTGGCTTTTGAATTGATTTTACTATTTACTAGTGTGGATGGGTTTTTTTGTCTGACCCGAGAAACAATTACTACTAGTACAGTGGAGACACTCTACAGCTACCCAGAAAAACAATTACTACTAGTACAGTGGAGACACTCTACTACTTCTGGCTCCTCCTAGGTCATTGAAACGTCTCCCTCTACTGAATGCCATTGTACTTTTGTTCACCGACATGCGGGCCATGCAGCGCGCGGGCCCAAATGTCATCCACCAAATTAGAAGGTAGTATGCAGGCGGAGAGTCACCCCAGTCGTAGCGCGGCAGTAACGAGCCGTTGTATCACAAAACCCCACCTCCCCGCAGTCTAAGTTTGACGGACGAAGCAACCATCATTTCACTCTTCGCTGAATCCCCTTCTCCCTCATCGTCTTCAAGAAAGGCAACACTTGCATCTGCCACTGTTCTTCTCTCCGAACGAAGGGAAGGTAAGCGGATCCGTGATGTTGGTATATTTTCGTTCAGAGGAAAAAAAAGAACTTTTGCAAAGCAGTAACCGATCCTCACTCTCTTTTTTGTTTCATTGTCATTGTGATTGTGTTTTCCTTTCAGTGGTCTCCTAGTATTCGTCAGTTTCATGATGGACCAAGGAGAACCAGGCAAAGATCTATCGATATTGGAGCAGACGCGGGAGGCTGATCCCCACGAGACAGAGAGCTCCAAGAAGATGGAGGCAACCACCGAGTCGACCCCAAATACTGAGATGGTCAACGCCCCGTTTGAGGTTACAACCCCCGTGGCACTGAAGGAGCAGTTTTCCCCCTTCGAGGATGTGTCCCCCCCCCCTGCTGAGCTGCCCAAGGTGATTTTCTTCTTTGCCGATATCGATTGTGGTTTTTCATCTAAGTATGTGGTGATTTTTTTTGAAAAGGAAGTATGTGGTGATTAATAATGCAAAATTTTATTAGCTTCGATGCCATGGTATACGTAGTGGTTTAAATAACTTGTGTTTCTTATACTGAAAAGTAATTCGGAATTTTTTTCTGTTTCAATTAGAGCCCTGATGCAGACAAGGATTGTGTGGTTGTACATGTCACTCGCTATGAGGCGGACGACCTGAATATACGCACTGGGAAAACAGAGTTCCTAGGTTGTTGGATCCTGGAAGCCATTTGCGGTTATACCAATGAAGAGTTGTATTCCAGCCTTACTGTTGTCAGGCGTGTTGTCCAGGGTGTACTGAAGCACAAGAAGTTCAAAGCTACTCCTTCATTTGTGAGGAATACTGTTCTTGTCAAGCTTACGCAGGAAGATGACGTGGCATGCCTCCACAAACAAGTTTATCAGTGGCAAGGCCACAAGGTTGTCTTCATGAAGGTTCATAGGATTGAGCTGCTGCGGGACGTCCTCGATGATGTTCATGGCAAGGTTCGTCTTGTGTCCAGCCCAAATTAGATCGATGCATGAAATAGTTTCCCCAGCTAGTGTTTAATAGTAGTTTGGATTGTGTCTAATTATCCGAAGCTTGTCTGTTATCGACCCCTCTGGGGCTAGTACTCTATTTGAATCTGTCTATGGGAACTGCTGCTACTTTTGTGTGCCCGTGAATCATGTGAGAACCATCATAATTGTTGCCGAAACAGATGCGTCCTCACTAGTTTTTGCATGAATATGGCATGGTAAGAGATAAGTTGTCATGATTTATCATATGAGCAGTGTGGGTTTTGATGAAATAGAGCACTCGTTCGAGAACCGTGCGCCGACGTATACATAAGTACTTGTAAACACTATTGGTGCTACCCCACTTGTAAGCAGTTGTGCAAAACACGGCACATTGGCTCAGCTCGCTTCAACACTAGGCTATCGACCAGCTAACAATCAACAATCTGCTGTCTGACATAACATACTCCAAATAGAAGATCAGATAGTTAACCAAACCAAGCATGCTTAATAACATGGAAATATAGCAATTGTATTTGTTTCTTATGTATTTACTACAGCCAAATTCGATTTACTTCTCACATGGTATACAATAACAAAATGCACCCACAACTATTGAATATCGCATTGCAGAATTGAACCAAACAGTTAACTAAAGACCACAACAAATGAACCAAATGTTAACTGAGCATCGCATTGCACAATGTATAACATACTAGAAGATCAGACAGTTAACCAAACCAAGCTTGCTTGACAACCTGTAAATATAGCAATTGTATTCGTTTCTCGTGTATTTTGTAAAGATAAATTCGATTTATTTCTCACATGGAAGACAATACAAAATTGCAGCCTGAAGAATTGAACATCACATTTTCATAATTGAACCAAAGAGTTAACTGAAGACGACAACTAATTAACCAAACAGTTAATAAGTGAGCACCACATTGCATGACATATAGAGCATATACACTAGAGCAACTGATTGCATGGTAAAATTAGAGAGCACAATTCACTAGAATTTGTTAAGAAAAGGTAGGAGCAGCACACGCAACAGGTAAACCGAGCATGCTTAACAGGCATAGCTAGAAAATGGCAAGGTGCTCCTCCAAGGTCTGGGGGTCAGCACGAATGGCAGCCATCGCGACCTCATCCGCGCGTGCGGCCGCGATTTTCCTCTAGAGCTTCACTTATATCGTTTTAGAGCATGGTGGTGGTTTTATTTTATAGAAATTGATGAACGCTCATACTTCACTTATATTATTTTGAGAGTCTCTAAACAGCATGGTAATTTGCTTTGGTTATAAAATTAGTCCTAATATGATAGGAATCCAAGAGGGATGTAATAAAAACTTTCATATAAAGTGCATTGAATACTATGAGAAGTTTGATTCCTTATGATTGTTTTGAGATACGAAGATGGTGATATTAGAGTCATGCTAGTAAGTAGTTGTGAATATGAGAAATACTTGTGTTGAGGTTTGTGAGTCCCGTAACATGCACGTATGGTGAACCGTTATGTGATGAAGTCGGAGCATGATTTATTTATTGATTGTCTTCCTTATGGGTGGTAGTCGGGGATGAGCGCTGGTCTTTTCCTTCCGATCTATCCCCCTAGAAGCATGCACGTAGTACTTTGATTTGATGACTAATAGATTTTTGCAATAAGTATGTGAGTTCTTTATGACTAATGTTGAGTCCATGGATTATACGACTCTCACCTTTCCGCCATTGCTAGACTCTCTAGTACCGCACAACTTTCGCCGGTACCATAAACCCACCACTTATCCTTCCTCAAAACAGCCACCATACCTACCTATTATGGCATTTCCATAGCCATTCCGAGATATATTGCCATGCAACTTTCCACTATTCTGTTTATTATGACACACATCATCATTGTCATATTTCTTTGCATGATCATGTAGTTGACATTGTATTTGTGGCAAAGCCACCGTTCATCATTTTTTATACATGTCACTCTTGATTCATTGGACATCCCCGTACACCACCGGAGGCGTTCATATAGAGTCATATTTTGTTCTAAGTATCGAGTTGTAATTTTTGAGTTGTAAGTAAATAGAAGTGTGATGATCTTCATTATTAGAGCATTGTCCCAAGTGAGGAAAGGATGATGGAGACTATGATTCCCCCAGAAGTCGGGATGTGACTCCGGACAAAAAAAAAGAGGCCAAAAAAATGAGAGAAGGCCCAAATAAAAAATGAGAGAAAAGAGACAAGGGACAATGTTACTATCCTTTTTGCCACACTTGTGCTTCAAAGTGATACGTCTCCAACGTATCTATAATTTTTGATTGTTCCAAGCTGTTATATTATCAATCATGGATGTTTTATAATCATTTTATAGTCATTTTATATCATTTTATATCATTTTTTGGTACTAACTATTGACTTAGTGCCAAGTGCCAGTTGCTGTTTTTCCATGTTTTTTACATCACAGAAAATCAATATCAAACGGAGTCCAAATGCCACGAAACTTTAGGGAGAATTTTTATCGTCCAGAAGGAACACAACGGGGCCTGGCTGCGCCTGGGGGGACCCGAGGTGGGCACAACCCACCAGGGCGCGCCTGGGCCTCCTGGCGTGCCCTAGTGGGTTGTGCCCACCTCGGGTGCCCCTCGCACTGCCTCTTTGCTCTATAAATACCCCAATATTCCCAAAACCCTAGGGGAGTCAACGAAATATTGATCCAGCTGCCGCAGAGTCCAAAACCACCAGATCCAATCTAGACACCATCTCGGATGGGGTTCACCACCTCCATTGGTGCCTCTCCGATGATGCGTGAGTGGTTCTTTGTAGACCTTCGGGTCCATAGTTAGTAGCTAGATGGCTTCAGCTCTCTCTTGATTATTAATACAATGGTCTCTTGGAGATCCATATGATGTAACTCTTTTGCGGTGTGTTTGTTGGGATCCGATGAACTTTGAGTTTATGATCAGATCTATCTCTTTTTATATCCATGAAAGTATTTGAGTTTCTTTAATCTCTTTTATGCATGATTTCTTATTGCCTCGTATTTCTTCTCCGATATTTGTGTTTTGTTTGGCCAACTTGATCTATTTATCTTGCAATGGGAAGAGGTGCTTTCTAGTGGGTTCGATCTAACGGTGCTTGATCCCAGTGACAGAAGGGGAACCGACATGTATGTATCGTTGCTACTAAGGATAAAATGATGGGGTCTATCTCTACATAAATAGATCGTGTCTACATTATGTCATCGTTCTTATTGCATTACTCTGTTTCCCCATGAACTTAATACACTAGATGCATGTCGGATAGCAGTCGATGTGTGGAGTAATAGTAGTAGATGCATGCAGGAGTCGGTCTACTAATCCTGGACGTGATGCCTATGTAATGATCATTGCCTAGATATCGCCATGAGTATTTGAAGTTCTATCAATTGCCCTATAGTAATTTGTTCACCTACCGTTTGCTATTTTTATCGAGAGAAGCACTAGTGAATCATACAATCCTCGGGTCTCTTTCTCATATTATTTGCCTTTGCGATCTACTTTTATTTGCTTTTATTTTCAGATCTATTAATCCAAAACCCAAAAATACTTTGCTACACTTTATTTTATTTGCGATCTATTTATTCAATCTATTACAACTTTCTCCCGTCACACACCAATTTCTGGCACCGTTACCCGAAAGGGATTGACAACCTCTTTAACACGTTGGGTTTCGAGGATTTGTTATCTGTGTGCAGGGGCTGTTTACGTTGTGTTGCTTGGTTCTCCTACTGGTTTGATAACCTTGGTTTCATATCTGAGGGCCTACCGCCGCTTTGCTGCATCATCCCTTCCTATTTGGGAAAATACCAACATAGCTTCAAGCGACATCAAAAGGAATTTCTGGCGCTGTTGCTGGGGAGGATCAAGTCAAGATAGTCTCCCATCAACTAGCCATTTCTGGCGCCGTTACCTGGGAGGATCTTCAACATATACCAGGTTCCTAATCACAAATCTCATCTCCTTGCAATTTACATTATCTGCCATTTGCCTCTCGTTTTCATCTCCCCCACTTCACAAAATTTTGCCTTTTTATTTGCCTTCTTTTTCGTTCGCCTTTTTCTTGTATGTCTATTGTTTGCTTGTGTTGCCATGTGCCTTCTATTTGCTTGCATCTTCGCTTGCTAAAAATATATTGATATGGATCCCCATACACTTGCCAATCTTTTCAAAAGATCCAATTATCATGAACCAATTGATAGTGAACTGAGTATGCTAGATTATCTTTGTCAAGTTTTGCTTGAGATTCGTGAATCTGAAAATTGTGATGAAGTGTTAAAAGAATAAATTTATAAAGTGGTTCATGATAGCTCCTTGAATCAAAAGCATGATTGCAATAATATTATTATAAACTCTATTAATGTCAATGATATGGAAAACCCAAAGCTCGGGGATGCTTGTTTTGTTATGTCCGCTACTTATTGCAATGATCATGATTGGGGTGATGGTGATCTTGATAGTTTATTTAAGCCTCATGATGAATATGTTTGCAGTAATATTGAAAGTGGGTTCAAAATAGTGTCAACTCTAGGTAAAAATAATCCCACATATTTGGAGAGTGTTCAATCTTACGAAATTTTTGATAAAAGTGGGTTGATGTTAATCCCACTATCTTGGAAGATTATAAAACGTTTATGCATGTGGATCATGAAGATAATATTTTATATGATAGTTATATTGTTGAATTTGATTATGATCCTACATGTAATTATTTTGACAGAGGGAAATATGGTTGTAGAAATTTTCATGTTACATTATTACATCTCGTTATGTTGAGATTGCTATTGTTTATTTCTTCTTTGCATATGCTAGATATTTCTTGCCTTGATGATTTGTTTGCTTATAAAAGTCTGATGCGTAGGAAGTATGTTAGACTTAAATATGTTTGTCGTATGTTTCATGATGCTCTCTTTGTGTTTCAATTCTTATTTTTCGTGTGAGCATCGTTGAAATCTTATGCCTAGCTAAGGGCGTAAAACTATAGCACTTGTTGGGAGGCAACCAATGAATAAAATTTATTTTTGCTTTTTGCTTTTTGTTCTTGAGTGTTAGCACAGTTATGCTACTGTTATGATTGTGTTTTTTATTTTAATTAGTGTTTGTGCCAAGTAAATCCTTTAGGATCTTCTTGGGTGATAGTTGTTTGATCTTGCTGAAAAAACAGAAACTTTTGCGCTCACGAAAATAATTCTAATTTTTTACCAGAGAGCGATAAAATACCCATTACACTTGCAGAAGATCAATATACAAATTGCTTAGGTCTCTCTAATTTTTCAAAAAAATGGAGTTACAGAAGTATTCAAAATAGTCAGATTGCTACAAACTGTTCTATTTCGACAGATTCTATTTTCTTTGCGTTGTGTGCTTGTTTTGATTGCTCTATGGTTTTCTTTGATGAGTTTTTACCATAGAAAAGTGGGAATAAAGTAGATATAATGTAAGAAAAAAATATGAATTGGTTTTATATAGCACTTATAGTAGTGATTTATTATTTTCTTATACTAACGGATCTCACGAAGGTTTTGTTGAGTTTTGTGTGATTGAAGTTTTCAAGTTTTGGGTTATCTTACGATGGATGAAGGAATAAGGAATAGAAGAACCTATGCTTGGGCATGCCCCGGCATCCCAAGCTAATATCCAAAAATGAGCAACCAACTAAGCTTGGGGATGCCCCTGAGTGGCGTCCCCTCTTTCTTCTAATGACCATCGGTATTTTACTTGAAGCAATATTTTTATTCGTCACATACTATGTGTTTTGCTTGGACCATCTTGTATGATATGAGTCTTTGCTTGTTTTATTTTGTGTTTTAAGTCTTGATCCCTTGCTCGACACACCTATTTGAGACAGCCAAAATTATGCGATGACTTGTTAGAATTGCTCTCTTTGCTTCACTTAAATTTTTTATGAGCTATGGACTTGCTCTAGTGCTTCACTTATATCTTTTTGAGCACGGTGTGCTTTAGTATTTTTGAATAAATGCTCTCTTGCTTCACTTAGATTTGTTTGAGAGTTCTCTCTTGCTTCACTTAAATTAATTTGAGAGAAAGAAATATTATGCTCATGATCTTCACTTATATTTGTTTGAGCTTATGAAAAGCAACATGTGAAAATTAGTCCCAAAGTGATAGATATCCAAGAAGGATATAATAAAAACTTTCATTAAGATCATTGGACAAAATAAACTTGATTCTTAGTAATAGTTTTGAGATATGATGATGTGATATGTGAGTCATCTTGATGAGTAATTATGCTTTAGTAAGAATATTGGTGTTAAGGTTTGTGATTCCCTATGCAAGCATGAAAGTCAATAGTTATGCAATGAAATTATATCCTACTTATGGTGCATTATTCGGTGTTAGTTATGCTTAATGCTCGCTTATGAGATTATTCATTTCTTGGTTGGTCGCTTCTCAATCTTTTGCCAGCCTTCATTTTGCACTAAGTATGATCTCTACTTGTGCATCCAAAAACCTTTAACCCAGTTTTGCCACATGAGTCCACTATATCTACCTATATGCGGTATTCTTTTGCCGTTCTAAGCAAATTTGCATGTACCATCTCTAATTTTCAAAAATAAACTTCTCTTTTGTGTGTTCGTTTCGCTCGCGGAGCAGTGAGGGGTGGATAATATTTTCCATGCTAGATGTATTATTCTCAAGATGAGTGTTTATTCACTTGTCATTGCACGAGAGTAAGGCAAAGGTATTAGGGATGCCCAGTCCCGAAATGAAAAAAATGAATTTACTTTATGTTGTCAAATAATATATTCCTTGGAAAGTGTTGGTATGGAGGGCACCCATGGATACGGTTAGCCATGGAAAGTGAAAGTATGGTGGAAAAAGGAATAAACTTTATTTTCTATTTGGGAACCGCCTATGATATATCTAGCATGAAAAGTGTTGGGAACTCTAAGTCATTTTTGTTGGTGGGATGGATAAACCTCCAAAAATGTCTTTATCTCTAAGTTTTTCGCTTTGAGCTCTAGCACCTCTACAAATCCCTACTTCCCTCTACGAAGGGCCTATCTTTTACTTTATAAATTTTTATTTTTGAATTTGAGTCTCCATCTTATCTTATAAAAGCACCAACTAGGAGGCAATATGATCGTACTTGAGTATTGGGTGTAGCTAATATGCGAGTGTGTTTCTTGAATGGATCAATGACTGAGCATGATGGTCTAGGGATAGCTTATTTTAGCGTTGATATTTTGAAAGACATGGTTGCTTATTGATATGCTTGAGTATTTAAATTATCATGTCAAAAATAGACTATTGCTCTGAACAATATAAAATCCCAAATGTCCATGCTATAAAGAAAGACATATGATATGACATGTTAGCTAGCATTTCACATCAAAAATTCTGTTTTTAGCACTTCCCTACTCGAGGACAAGTAGGAGTTAAGCTTGGGGATGCTAATACGTCTCCAACGTATCTATAATTTTTGATTGTTCCATGCTGTTATATTATCAATCTTGGATGTTTTATAATCATTTTATAGTCATTTTATATCATTTTTTGGTACTAACATATTGACATAGTGCAAAGTGCCAGTTGCTGTTTTTCCATGTTTTTTACATCGCAGAAAATCAATATCAAATGGAGTCCAAATGCCACGAAACTTTACGGAGAATTTTTATGGGCCAGAAAGAACACAACGGGCCCTGATTGCGCCTGGGGGGTGCCCCGAGGGGAGCACAACCCACCAGGGCATGCCAGCAGGCCCATGCACACCCTGGTGGGTTGTGCCCACCTCGGGTGCCCCCCGGACCGCCTCTTTGCTGTATAAATACCCCAATATTCCCAAAACCCTATGGGAGTCAATGCAATATTGATCTAGCCACCGCAGAGTCTGGAACCACTAGATTCAATCTAGACACCATCTCGGATGGGGTTCACCACCTCCATTGGTGCCTCTCCGATGATGCGTGAGTTGTTCTTTGTAGACCTTTGGGTCCGTAGTTAGTAGCTAGATGGATTCATCTCTCTCTCTCTCTCTCTCTCTCTCTCTCTCTCTCTCTCTCTCTCTCTCTCTCTCTTGATTCTCAATACATTGGTCTCTTGGAGATCCATATGATGTAACTCTTTTGCGGTGTGTTTGTTGGGATCCAATGAACTTTGAGTTTATGATCAAATCTATCTCTTTTTATATCCATGAAAGTTTTTGTGTTTTTTTGATCTCTTTTATGCATGATTGCTTGTAGCCTCGTATTTCTTCTCCGATACTTGGGTTTTATTTGGCCAACTTGATCTATTTATCTTGCAATGGAAGAGGTGCTTTGTAGTGGGTTCGATCTTATGGTGCTTGATCCCAGTGACAGAAGGGGAACCGACACGTATGTATCGTTGCTACTAAGGATAAAACGATGGGGTCTATCTCTACATAGATATATCTTGTCTACATCATATCATCATTCTCATTGTGTTACTCTGTTTCTCCATGAACTTAATACACTAGATGCATGCCGGATAGCAGTCGATGTGTGGAGTAATAGTAGTAGATGCTGGCAGGAGTCGGTCTACTAATCTTGGATGTGATGATGATCATTGCCTGGATATCGTCATGAGTATTTGAAGTTCTATCAATTGCCCAACAGTAATTTATTCACCCACCGTCTGCTATTTTTCTCGATAGAAGCCCCCAGGTCTCTTTCTCATATTATTTGCTTTTGCAATCTACTTTTATTTGCTTTTATTTTCAGATCTATTAAATCAAAAACCCAAAAATACTTCGATGCACTTTATTTTATTTGCAATCTATTTATTCAATCTATTACAACTTTCTCCCGTCACGCACCAATTTCTGGCACCGTTACCCGAAAGGGATTGACAACCCCTTTAACACGTCGGGTTGTGAGGATTTGTTATCTGTGTGCAGGGGCTGTTTACATTGTGTTGCTTGGTTCTCCTACTAGGTCGACAACCTTGGTTTCATATCCGAGGGAAATACCTACCGCCGCTGTGCTGCATCATCCCTTCCTCTTTGGGAAAATACCGACGTAGCTTCAAATGACATCACAAAGTAGCACCATGACCTTCAAGATAGAGAGTCTCCTATGATATCACTTTCATATACTAGTGGGAATTTTTCATTTTAGAACTTGGCTTGTATATTCCAAGGATGGGCTTCCTCAAATTGCCCTAGGTCTTCGTGAGAAAGCAAGTTGGATGCACACCCACTTAGTTTTGTTTTTGAGCTTCCATAAACTTATAGCTCTAGTGCATCCGTTGCATGGCAATCCCTACTCACTCACATTGATATCCATTAACGGGCATCTCCATAGCCCGTTGATACGCCTAGTTGATGTGAGACTATCTTCTTCTTTTTGTCTTCTCCACAACCACTGCCTATTCCACCTTTAGTGCTATGTCCATGGCTCACGCTCATGTATTGCGTGGAAGTTGAAAAAGTTTGAGAACGTCAAAAGTATGAAACAATTGCTTGGCTTGTCATCGGGGTTGTGTATGATTTGAATATTTTGTGTGATGAAGATGGAGCATAGCCAGACTATATGATTTTGTAGGGATAAGCTTTCTTTGGCCATGTTATTTTGAGAAGACATAATTATTTTGTTAGTATGCTTGAAGTATTATTGTTTTTATGTCAATATTAAACTTTTGTTTTGAATCTCACGGATCTGAACATTCATGCCACAATTAAGAGAATTACTTGGAAAAATATGTTAGGTAGCACTCCACATCAAAAATTCTGTTTTTATCATTTACCTACTCGAGGACGAGCAGGAATTAAGCTTGAGGATGCTTGATATGTCTCCAACATATCTATAATTTTTTATTGTTCTATGCGATTATATTATCTGTTTTGGATGTTTTATATGCATTAATATGCTATTTTATATGATTTTTGGGACTAACCTATTAACCTAGAGCCCAGTGTCAGTTTCTGTTTTTTCCTTGTTTTAGAGTTTCACAGAAAAGGAATACCAAACGGAGTCCAACGGAATAAAACTTTCGAGATGATTTTTCTTGGACCAGAAGACACCCAGGGGACTTGGAGTGCAAGTCAGAAGAGCCGCGAGGCGGCCACAAGGGTGGAGGGTGCGCCCAGGGGGGTAGGGCTCGCCCCCAACCTTGTGGGCCCCTCGTTGACCTCCTGACCTAGATCCTCCGCCTATATATACTCATATACCCTAAAAACATCCAAGGGATCCACGCAACCACTTTTCCACCGCTGCAACCTTCTGCATCCGTGAGATCCCATCTTGGGGCCATTTCCGGCACCCTGCCGGAGGGGGATTCGATCACGGAGGTCTCCTACATCAATATCATTGCCTCTCCGATAAAGCATGAGTAGTTTACCTCAGACCTATGGTGTAACGCCTGGATAATTATGCTATAGTGAACCTCTGCTAATGATGCAATGTCACCTCCGTTACTATTGATAATCTCGCCTTAGTTAAAAAACCCGATTCAAATTCAATTTCAAAATATGGAAAACAACAAAAAGTTTCCAAACATTAAAACTAAAATGTTCGGAATGTGACATAATTAGATATACTAAATTAGGTGCAGCTTCTATATTTTTTCCAAAACTAAAATGCTTAGAAACTAAGAGAAATAAGAAAATAAAAATAAATAAAAAGTAAAAAAAAGTAAAAAAAGGCAAAGCCCCCCTCTCCCTGGGCCGAATGGCCCAACTGGCCATCCAGACCACCAGGAGGCCCACCCCACTCCCCATATCCCCCTCCCCAAAACCCTAGCCACTACAGCACCCCCACTTACCCTCACTCGCCTCTTCTTCTTCCCCCTCTCCTCTCGATCCCATTTGGATCGGGGAGGGGACCGACCTCGACGCGCCGAACGCGCCAACCGCCCCCCCCCTGCGACCCGCCGCCGCCGCCGCACACCATCGCCGCCTCGTCCCGCCTGGACGTTGACGGAGCTACCTCGTGACCCCACACCGCCGCCGCACACTGTCGCCGGAGCTGCCCCGTCGTCCTGTCCGTCGTCAACCTCGTCCCTGTCCTCCTCCTTGACACCCGCTGCTTTAGTCCCTATGCCCGCGCAGTGAGGCCCCGAGCCTCTTCTCTCCCCTGTCCCCGTACGCACGCGCTCGCAACCAACCGCCCTTGCCGTCTGCGCCCGCGGCTTCGCAACCCCGTGCGTCACTCGCATCTGCTGCCACCACCGCTACCCACCGTGCGCGTCGCCGCAGCCACTGCACCGGCCGCTCCCATGCGGAGCCCCACCGCACACACGTGCCCGCACCCGCGTGTATCGTCGCGCCCGCCCCGCTCGCCTAGCGCTCACGCCACAACTTGCCCCGCTCGTTGCTGCTCTAATTCTACTGCTGCCGCCTGAGCCCGCGTCCTGCGTACCCCGCCCCGCTCGCCGCCGCCGCGTTCCCCCTGCTGCTCGCGCGCGACCAAGCCTCCCTTGGGCACGGTCGCGAGCCCCTGGTCGCGCCTTGCTTCGCCGAAGGCCATCCCTGGCCACACCCTGCGCCTGTCGCCGCTGATGCCTCCCTCCCCCTCCCACAACCGCATCGGAGCTCTACTCCCACCCGCAGCCCCGCCCCGCCGCGCCTCCAATCCCCTGCTCGCCCCCATGCGTGGGCTCCCCGCGTTCGCCAGTGCCCTTTGCCTCGCCAGCCACGGCTACCCGCGCCGGCTGCTGTTCTGGGGCCATTCGGCACTTGCCACGGCATCCCCCGTGTGCAGCCTTCGCCGACCGGGCTTGGCCTTCCGCGGTGCTTCGATAGCCCGTGCCCGGGCGCCCGTTACCTGGCTACCCCGTTAGGACCATGGCCACACACACGTGGGGCCCGACCCCCTGTTAAAAGAAAAAGAAATAAAAAGATTAAAAAATTATATATATATATATATATATGATAATATATATAATTAACTTAATTAACTCAATTAATTAGGTTTAATTAAACTAATGAAAATTTTATTAGCCTAATAACCTAGTTAGACTAAATTAACTAGTTAGTTAATATCACAGTCAATGACAGGGGGGCCACCCCCTGTTGACCCGTCCAACATTGACTGGTCAACTGGGACCCCCTGGCCCACCTGTCAGCCTCTGGTACACTTCTGTGTACACAGAGCTGGGTGCACCTAGCATTTAGCTATTTAATTTCGAATTAATAATGATTCCAGGATAAAACTTGGAAAAATCATAGTAAATAAACCGTAGCTCAGATGAAAATACTTTGTACACGAAAGTTGCTTAGAACAACGAGACGAATCCGAATTCGCAGTTCGTTTTTCAGCCACACGTCCCTAGCATAGCAAGCATGCAAATTTTCCCTCTGGTCCATCTGTCCGAAAACGTGAAACACCGGGAATAGTTTACCGGATGTTTCCCCCCTTTGCCGGTATCACCTACTGTCGCGTTAGGGCACACCTAGCACCGCTCATTGTCATGACATGCATCATCATGCTTATGTTTGCATTATATTTATTGTTTCTTCCCCCTCTTCTCTCTTTAGACACCGAGACCGATGCTCCGCCTACCCAGTACGAGTACGGTGTTGACGACCCCTCCTTCTCTACCGAGCTTCTACGCAAGCCCCCCTGGTTAACCCGATATCGCCTATTCCTTCTCTCTACTGCTTGCATTAGAGTATTGTAGCATGTTACTGCTTTTGGTTAATCATAACTTGCCGCATAGCCTGTCTTTGCTACTACTATTGTTACCTTTACCTGCAATCCTAAATGCTTAGTATAGGATGCTAGTTTATCATCAGTGGCCCTACATTCTTGTCCATCTGCCATGCTATACTATCGGGTCGTGATCACTCGAGAGGTGATCACGGGTATATTACTTATATACATAATATATGATACATGTGGTGACTAAAGTCGGGTCGGCTCGTAGAGTACCCGCGAGTGATTCATGGATTGGGACCGAAAGGACGTTTGATGAGGACATCAATACAATTGTTACACCCACAGCCCCTGCTGCTATACATACTGGACCAATTACTAGAGCTCGTGCACGCCAACTAAATTACCAGGTACTTTCATTTCTTGGTAATGATTCTAATGTTCATGAGAATATGATGCTGCCTAAATTGGATACATTTGTTTTGCTTACAAATGAAGGGCCTAGCTTGGAGAAGGATGAACATTGGAGCAAGAACAAGCATGGAGATGATGGCATGCGCAAGGGAAACAAGAACGGAGTTACAAGTGATGATTTCAGGACTTTGAAGCCACCATAATGGGTGCATGAAGCCTTGGACGAAATATACAAGACGCCACTTCATAAATTTCGTCCCGAGGCTATTTTAGGTGCTGCGTCACCTTATTATTGGGCCAGGCCCATGTAATTTCGAAATACATAAGTATAGGCTATTTTTAGAGTCCGTATGTGTGGGGAAACAAGAGATAGGGTTGATTTCGGACCCCTCCACCAAGGGCCACGAAATTCTCCCCCTCTTCCTCCATATATACAGCCCTTAGGGCATCGTTTAGACTTTGGGTTTTGTTTAGATTAAAAGTTCGCCATAGCTGCAACTTCGCGTACTTCGTTTGTGTTCAACGACCAGACAAAGGCGTCACAGAACCCCACCTTGATCAATAAAGCTTTCATCTTATATTCGCAATATCCAGATTGCAATCTTAGTTTCTTGCTTGTTCTTCGTTTGCTCGCAGGAAACAGACCCTCGTGGTCAGGTTGATCGTGCTCCAGCGTGGTCAATAACCTCTCGGAGTTGGTTTAGCGATTGCTAAGGCGCGACGTCCTCGCACGTTCGTAGTCGGATCGTCAAAGTCGACTTCCACCAAAGCGAAATCCATCATCTCATCGAAAGACGGGACACCTTTGCCTCTATCAAGTGGTATCAGAGCTTTGTTGAATTTGCGGTTGAATTTGCGGTTGCATCGTCGTGTTCAGTTGCTGGTCTTAGCGTCTAGTCTTTTAGAGTTTCGAGTTCTGTTCACAAGTTGTCACGCCGTCGCCGCACCATCATCATCGCCCCTGCCATCTACCACCACCGCTCCGAATCCGTATCCATATACCACCACCAATCCGTGTCCATATACCACCACCGATCCATATCCATATACTACCACCGCTGCCATCTACCACCACCATATATCCACCACCAATCCGAGTTCCTTGCTTATTAGGTTTGTTTTCGGGATCAATCTAGATTCCGATTCGTGTTTCCTTGCCGGAGTCGGGTAGCCACGCTCCGTTTAGGCCCAAAATTTTTCGAAAACGCATTTTTCAAAAAAATTTCTGGCTATCCTATTTTTAAGTGTTTCTGAGTGTTTTGAGACAGGTGCCATTATAGGAAGTTTTTTTTGACCCGTTTCCAGTTTTTGGGTCCGGACAGTCAAAAAAAAAAAAAAATTTGGTCAAAAAAATTTCGTGCCCATCCTGTCAGTTTGAGCTAAGAAGAGTTTTGAGACACTCGCCATTATAGTGATTTTTCGCAAAAAAAAAAAAAAAAAAAAAAAAAAAAAAAAAAAAAAAAAAAAAAAAAAAAAAAGAGCGAAAAAAAAAAATTCCAGAGTGTGCTTTTCCCTTGTTTACGTGCCGCGCCGTGATTTTGTTAGTGTTCTAGGCTCGCGTCTCTAGCACAGTCTAGCCTAGGACCAGCACAGTACCGTCGTTGAGCGTTTATTCAACTTTGCATCTCTGAATTGATTATTGCTGACCCTTTTTGCTACCATATTATAAGCCTTCCCAGCTCCACATACATCTACGTCGTGCGTTTGACTCTCCCTGGTAATCGCTCTATCCAAGCTTTGAGAGTTTTTGACTACAACGGTTGCCGATCACCGCCTGCTGCTGGGTAAGAACTGGTAAGAATTTGAGATTTGCTTGACGGATTTGTGACACCCACCACCACCACTTGTTCGTAGTCTGTAGGATCATATTCTTGTGTGTTTCTATTGCTGCTAACCATGCCAGGATCACAAGCCGACGAGATTGACTGGGAGAATTTATCGAACAAGGAGCTTCATGATAAGTTTCAGCAAATGATGACTGAACAGGTGCAAGATGTGCTGAACAATTTTGAAGAGGCCATGGAGAAGATCACTGGCTTTGAGAAGACGTTCGAAACAAAGCTCGATAACAAGTTTAATGAATTGCTCGCGCGTCTTCCACCACCACCACCATCTGCAGCTAACGCACCTCTCCAACAACAACAACATCAACGACTACCTCCACGTCGCGAAGCAGACCTCCGCCGAGCAAGCCGTGTTCCTCTTGCGTTTGGCCAAACTGTTGGTGCTGCTGTTGATACTTCTGTGGCTCCTGCTGCTGATGCGGAGGAGGATGATTATGTGGGAGACTATGAGGATGAGGTTGATCAAAATCAACACTACGTGCAGCCACCTGTACCACCACCAGCAGGTCGACCTCAGGTATATATTCGTAATGGTAGGCCTGCACCACCACCTCAGGTACGAGATGATGTCCATATTCCTAAACTGAAATTGAATATTCCACCATTTGAGGGTAGATATGTTCCTGATATATATCTTACTTGGGAGTTAGAAACTGAACAACGATTTACATGTTTACAATATCCTGAGGAGAGACGAGTTGCTGCTGCCGTTTGTGCTTTCACTAGTTTTGCATGTGTATGGTGGTCTGAACATTGTAGATTATATCCTATTCCAACTACTTGGGCTGCTTTGAAAACTGCTATGCGTACGCGTTGGGTTCCACCATATTATCAACGTGAATTGCTTCAAAAATTGCAGCGTTTAAGACAAGGGAAAAATTCTGTAGAAGAATATTATCAGGAATTACAAACTGGCATGATTAGATGTGGTATTGTTGAGGAGAATGAAGCTATGCTTGCACGTTTTCTAGGTGGATTAAATAGAGAGATTCAGACCATTCTAGACTATAAGGAGTATACTAATATCACTCGTTTATTCCATCTTGCTTGTAAAGCTGAACGTGAAGTGCAGGATCGACAAGCATTGGGGCGAACTAACTTTTCTGCAGGCCGACCTTCATCATGGACACCACGTGCATCTTCTACTTCAACTGCACCAGCACCTCCATCCGGTGCCACCTCCAACCGTGATACAAGAAAACAGGCACAACCACCATTATCTGCCAAGAGCGCACCTGCGGGGCCTACACAGCGTTCTTCTTCTTCCATGGCATCAACAGGGCACACAAGTGATATTATTTGTCGTCGTTGTAAGGGAGGAGGTCATTATGCGAGAGAATGCAAATCTCCGCGTGTGATGATTGCTACCGCGGATGGTGGATATGAGTCCGCTAGTGACTATGATGAGGAGACTTTGGCTCTTATTACACGTGAAGAACATGGTGGAGATGATTCTGATCATGAGACGCAATACATGGCTCCTGAAGACGCTGACAGGTATGAATGTTTAGTTGCTCAACGTGTTTTGAGTGTGCAGGTCACACAAGCTGAGCAAAATCAGAGGCACAATTTGTTCCATACCAAGGGAGTTGTGAAGGAACGTTCTGTGCGCGTCATCATAGACGGAGGGAGCTGCAACAACTTGGCTAGCATGGAGATGGTGGAGAAGCTTTCTCTCACCACAAGACCACATCCACATCCTTACTACATCCAATGGTTCAACAACAGCGGCAAGGTTAAGGTAACACGTACTGTTCGTGTGCATTTTAGTATATCTACATATGCTGATTATGTTGATTGTGATGTGGTACCTATGCAAGCATGTTCCTTATTACTTGGTAGACCATGGCAATTTGATAAAAATTCTGTACACCATGGTAGAAACAATCACTATACTCTTGTTCATAAGGATAAAAATATTACTTTGCTTCCTATGACTCCTGATTCCATTTTGAAAGATGATATTAATAGAGCTAATAAAGCAAAACAGGAGACGAATAAGAGTGAAAATCAGATTGTGGCAAAAGAATTTGAGCAACAAATGAAGCCTAATAGTAAACCATCTAGTGTTGCTTCTGAAATTAAATTGAAAAGTGCATGTTTATTTGCCACCAAATCTGATATTGATGAACTAGATTTCAGCAAATCTGTTTGCTATGCTTTTGTGTGCAAAGAGGCATTATTTTCATTCGAGGACGTGCCTTCCTCTTTGCCTCCTGCTGTCACTAACATTTTGCAGGAGTTCGCTGACGTCTTTCCACAAGACGTGCCACCGGGATTACCGCCTATTCGAGGGATTGAGCATCAGATTGACTTAATTCCCGGTGCTTCACTGCCAAACCGTGCACCATACCGTACCAATCCAGAGGAGACGAAGGAGATTATGCGCCAAGTACAAGAGCTTCTCGACAAAGGTTATATACGCGAATCCCTTAGTCCTTGTGCTGTTCCTATTATTCTAGTGCCGAAAAAGGATGGTACATCACGTATGTGTGTTGATTGTAGAGGCATTAATAATATTACTATTCGTTATCGTCATCCTATTCCTAGGCTAGATGATATGCTTGATGAATTGAGTGGCTCTACAATATTCTCCAAAGTTGATTTGCGTAGTGGCTACCATCAAATTCGTATGAAATTGGGAGATGAATGGAAAACATCATTTAAAACTAAGTTTGGATTATATGAGTGGTTAGTCATGCCTTTTGGGTTAACTAATGCACCTAGTACTTTCATGAGATTAATGAACGAAGTTTTACGTGCTTTCATTGGACGATTTGTGGTAGTTTACTTTGATGACATACTGATTTATAGCAGATCTTTGGAAGAACATTTGGAACATTTACGTGCTGTTTTTATTGCTCTACGTGATGCACGTTTGTTTGGTAACCTTGGGAAGTGCACCTTTTGCACCGACCGAGTGTCTTTTCTTGGCTATGTTGTTACTCCACAGGGAATTGAAGTTGACAAAGCCAAGATTGAAGCTATTGAGAGTTGGCCGCAGCCCAAAACGGTCACACAAGTGAGGAGTTTTCTTGGCCTCGCTGGATTCTATAGGCGTTTTGTGAGAGATTTCAGCACCATTGCTGCACCTCTCAACGAGCTTACAAAGAAGGATGTGCCTTTTGTTTGGGGTACCGCACAGGAAGAAGCCTTCACGGTATTGAAAGATAAGTTGACACATGCTCCTTTACTCCAACTTCCTGATTTTAATAAGACTTTTGAGCTTGAATGTGATGCTAGTGGAATTGGATTAGGAGGTGTGTTATTACAAGATGGCAAACCTGTTGCATACTTTTCTGAAAAATTGAGTGGGCCTAGTCTGAATTATTCTACTTATGATAAAGAATTATATGCTCTTGTTCGGACTTTAGAAACATGGCAACATTATTTATGGCCCAAAGAATTTGTTATACATTCTGATCATGAATCTTTGAAACATATTAAAAGTCAAGCTAAACTGAATCGTAGACATGCTAAATGGGTTGAATTCATTGAGACTTTCCCTTATGTCATTAAACACAAGAAGGGAAAAGAAAATGTTATTGCTGATGCATTGTCTCGTCGCTATACTATGCTTTCACAACTTGACTTCAAAATATTTGGTTTGGAGACCATCAAAGATCAATATGTGCATGATGCTGATTTTAAAGATGTAATGCAGAATTGTAAAGAAGGAAGAATGTGGAACAAGTTTGTCGTTAACGATGGATTTGTGTTTCGTGCTAACAAGCTATGCATTCCAGCTAGCTCCGTTCGTCTTTTGTTGTTGCAGGAGGCGCATGGAGGAGGATTAATGGGACACTTTGGCGTGAAGAAGACGGAGGACGTACTTGCTACACATTTCTTTTGGCCGAAGATGAGACGGGATGTTGAGCGTTTTATTGCTCGATGCACTACATGTCAAAAAGCTAAGTCACGACTCAATCCTCATGGTTTATATATGCCTTTGCCTGTACCTAGTGTTCCTTGGGAGGATATATCTATGGACTTTGTTTTAGGTTTACCTCGAACAAAGAAGGGGAGGGATAGCATATTTGTTGTCGTGGATAGATTCTCGAAAATGGCACACTTTATACCATGTCATAAAAGCGATGATGCTGTTAATGTTGCTGATTTGTTCTTTCGTGAAATTATTCGCTTGCATGGTGTGCCAAATACTATTGTTTCAGATCGTGATACTAAATTTCTTAGCCACTTTTGGAGATGTTTATGGGCTAAGTTGGGGACTAAACTGCTTTTTAGTACTACTTGTCACCCCCAAACTGATGGACAAACTGAAGTAGTCAATAGAACGTTGTCTACTATGCTTAGGGCTGTTTTGAAGAATAATAAGAAAATGTGGGAGGAATGCTTGCCTCATATTGAATTTGCTTATAATCGTTCATTGCATTCTACTACTAAGATGTGCCCTTTTGAAGTTGTGTATGGTTTCCTACCTCGTGCACCTATTGATTTGTTGCCTCTTCCATCTTCGGAGAAGGTTAATTTTGATGCTAAACAACGTGCTGAATTGATTTTAAAAATGCATGAGTTAACTAAGGAAAACATTGAGCGCATGAATGCTAAATATAAACTTGCTGGAGATAAGGGTAGAAAACATGTTGTGTTTGCACCTGGAGATCTTGTTTGGTTACATTTGCGTAAGGATAGATTTCCTGATTTGCGCAAATCAAAGTTAATGCCACGTGCTGATGGTCCCTTTAAGGTGTTAGAGAAAATAAATGATAATGCATATAAACTTGAGCTGCCTGCAGATTTTGGGGTTAGTCCCACTTTTAACATTGCAGATTTGAAGCCTTATTTGGGTGAGGAAGATGAACATCCGTCGAGGACGACTTCATTTCAAGAAGGGGAGGATGATGAGGACATCAATACAATTGTTACACCCACAGCCCCTGCTGCTATACATACTGGACCAATTACTAGAGCTCGTGCACGCCAACTAAATTACCAGGTACTTTCGTTTCTTGGTAATGATTCTAATGTTCATGAGAATATGATGCTGCCTAAATTGGATACATTTGTTTTGCTTACAAATGAAGGGCCTAGCTTGGAGAAGGATGAACATTGGAGCAAGAACAAGCATGGAGATGATGGCATGCGCAAGGGAAACAAGAACGGAGTTACAAGTGATGATTTCAGGACTTTGAAGCCACCATAATGGGTGCATGAAGCCTTGGACGAAATATACAAGACGCCACTTCATAAATTTCGTCCCGAGGCTATTTTAGGTGCTGCGTCACCTTATTATTGGGCCAGGCCCATGTAATTTCGAAATACATAAGTATAGGCTATTTTTAGAGTCCGTATGTGTGGGGAAACAAGAGATAGGGTTGATTTCGGACCCCTCCACCAAGGGCCACGAAATTCTCCCCCTCTTCCTCCATATATACAGCCCTTAGGGCATCGTTTAGACTTTGGGTTTTGTTTAGATTAAAAGTTCGCCATAGCTGCAACTTCGCGTACTTCGTTTGTGTTCAACGACCAGACAAAGGCGTCACAGAACCCCACCTTGATCAATAAAGCTTTCATCTTATATTCGCAATATCCAGATTGCAATCTTAGTTTCTTGCTTGTTCTTCGTTTGCTCGCAGGAAACAGACCCTCGTGGTCAGGTTGATCGTGCTCCAGCGTGGTCAATAACCTCTCGGAGTTGGTTTAGCGATTGCTAAGGCGCGACGTCCTCGCACGTTCGTAGTCGGATCGTCAAAGTCGACTTCCACCAAAGCGAAATCCATCATCTCATCGAAAGACGGGACACCTTTGCCTCTATCAACGTTTGTCCCGACGGTCGTTTGAGTAGATCTTTGTGGCTGAGCGACAAGGCCGGTTGAGACCCCCTATGTGAGAGGTGGGCCTGGCCTTGGTCGGCGTCCACGGTTACTTCAAAATAACATGCTTAATGAGATCTTGGTATTTGATCTGAGTCTAGCCATTGGCCTATACACACTAACCAACTACGCGGGAACAGTTATGGGCACTGGATGTCATGGTATCAGCCGAAGCCTTCTTGACATCAGCGACTGAGCGGCGCGCGCCGGATTGGACTCAAACATCTGCCTTGTATTAGGGAGGCAAGGTATGCTTACGGCCGCGTTCGCAATGTGTAGGTGTGCGACGGGCGATGGGCCCAGACCCCTGTGTGCTTAGGATTTAGATCGGCGTGCTGACCTCTCTGTTGTGCCTAGGTGGTGTTGCAACGTGTTGATCTTTCGAGGCCGGGCATGACCTAGGAAAGTGTGTTCATCTAGAGGGATCGAGCGTGCTGGGTAATGTGGTGCACCCCTACAGGGAAGTTGATCTATTCGAATAGTTGTGTCCCTCGGTAAAAGGACGACCCGGAGTTGTACTTCGACCTTATGACAACTAGAACCAGATACTTAATAAAACACAACCTTTCAAGTGCTAGATAGAACCCGGTGATCGCTCTCTCATAGGGTGACGAGGACAGGATCGCCGGGTAGGATTATGCTATACGATGATACTTGGTGAACTTAACATCTACTCTCTTCTATATGCTTCAAGATGGAGGCTACCAGAAGTGTAGTCTTTGATAGGACTAGCTATTTCCCTCTTATTCTGACATTCTGCAATTCAGCCCGCAGATACTACCCATTTCATTGATACCAATGCATATGTAGTGTATATCCTTGCTTGCGAGTACTTTGGATGAGTAATCACGATTGCTTTGCTCCCCCTTTTTTTCCTTTCTATACCTGGTTGCTGCGACCAAATGTTGGAGCCGAGGAGCCAGACGCCACCGACGACGACTCCTACTACACCGGAGGTGCCTACTACTACATGCTGGCCGCCGCCGACGACCAGGAGTAGTTGAGGAGGATCCCATGCATGAGGCATGTGCCTCTTTCGATCTGTATCCTAGTTTGTGCTAGCCATCTTATGGCAACTTGTTTAACTTATGTCTGTACTCGGATTTTGTTGCTTCTGTTGACTCATCTTGTATTCGAGCTCTTGTAAAATGATGCTTGTTTAACTTGTTTAACAATCGAGCTCTTGTATTCGAGCCCTCGAGGCCCCTGGCTTGTAATATGATGCTTGTATGACTTATTTTATTTTTAGAGTTGTGTTGTGATATCTTCCTGTGAGTCCCTGATCTTGATTGTACACATTTGCATGTATGATTAGTGTACGATTGAATCGGGAGCGTATAAAGTTGGTATCAGAGCCGGCTGCCTATAGGAATCCCCCTTCCACATTCCTTGGCCTAAGTCGAGTCTAGACATTGCAAAACTTTTACTCACATGGTTGTGTGTCTTACGGGCCCACGTCACCATTGCGTGGTATTGGTATATTTTACTCCTCGATCTTTACTCTAGGACTCTGAACTCTCTTCTACTCGGGTTAAACAAAATTACTAACTCTAACATTAGGATCCCGTGACCACATTCACCCCAAAGTTGGATAAGCCATAGTTAGTCCTGAGAATAGTATTTTGAACAATACCCACATTGTCATTTGACTCCTTTGAAACATCTTTGTTTTCAGATGGAACCCACGAGGCAGGTTGTGTGCCACACGATGGCCATTGCAGTCTCAGGGTCACCTTCTGTGCTAGCTGAGATGATGACATATTTGGGTTATCGCTGGCACCCTGAGTACACCGTGTATGAGCAGTACCAGGACTTTAACCAGGAGCAGTACTGTGCCATCGTCCACCTCTACTCTCGGGAGTATGACTCCACTGCTGTGCTGCACACAACTCATGGTGTTGGAGTGACCATCGATATGGCAGTCCATGAGGCTACTTACACTGCTCTAATACGTCTTCATGGAGAGTATCGGGCATTAGACACTTCCCCTTTCAGGCACATTGCTATCAAATCTGACGATGGTGAGGAGGGATACTACATTGCTACCTACTCCACTGCTGCCTACTCCACTGTCACCCAAGAGCCGTTCCACCATCAGAACTTTGTTCTACATGCTGATGGGCTAGATCGAGCTAACCGAGCTCTTCGCCACGAGTTGTACACCACCCATCGGCACCTTTACAGCACTTTGACACTATTGCACCCCTTTGTCCGATCTGGAGAGTTGCCTGTTTCTGCTATCTACCCAGCCGGGACCGTGATGCCTAACAGTGTCGGTTGGCCAGATGTGGGAGGCTACACTCCCACACTTGGTCCTCTTTTGCCACCTGGACGTTGGGTTCTACACCAAAGTGTTCACGGACCACAGGCTGCTGACGTGGAGGACTTCCCGACGCGTCACTACCAGCTGTCGGGCTACACCCACCTCCACAGTTCCTCCTGGAACTGAAGTAGCCTCGCCTATTAGTATTAGATGCATTCATCGCGAGCCTGTGTGCCGCCTATGATGTCTTTAGTCTATGTACTAAACTCTGTTGATGTAGGGTAGAGACCCTAATCGCTCGATCTTTCACGAAAGGAGCGGATCCCGGAGAAAACACGAAGAACACAAGGAAGAACGGAAGGAAAACACAAGAGGAAATCACTAAACCGACACAAATAAGTCACACATGGGCTAGATCCTCGAGTACATAGAACGATACACGGTAACCGGTTCTTCTCCGTGAGGAGGTCTTGATGGGGCCGCCCAAGAGGGGGTCTTGATGATCTTCTCCGCAAGGAGGTCTTGAATCCGCTTGGGGGATCTTCTCCGGTGGAGGCTCGAATCTCCGAGGAGAAGGTAACCAAGTGGATGAGCAAAGCTCTCTCACAAATATGAGCTAAACATTTGCTAACCCTAGCTAGGATGAATGGGAGTCTATTTATAGTCTAAGTGCAAATGGGGGCGAAGTGAAGGGGTACACGGGCCTCAGGCCCGAACACTGTGCGCAGACAGGTACCGGACGTCCGCTGGCGACCGGTCGTCTGGTGTCTCAGGAGCTGCCAGACGTCCGATGTCCTCCGGTCGTCCGTTGGTTCCGTTCTGTGATGGGGGTGCCGGACGTCCGGAGGCTCCAGACTTCCGCTGATGTTGGCTCAGGTGCGGTCGTGCCGGTCGTCCGGTCTGGGCCGGACGTCCGCTCATTGGCCTCGGGTGCAGGGGCATCGGTCGTCCAGTCTGGACCGGACCTCCGCTCGCTGGGGCTCGGCTGACGCTTCAGGCGCCGGACGTCCGGTCCCGGCCGGTCGTCCGGTGGCTGGGACTTTTCCTTCAGCCCTCCTTCTTCTCTTCCATCTTCCTCTTCTTCTTGTCCTTGCTCCTTAGCTTCTCCATTGTACCTGAGTATGCACAAAGTATCCATATGAGGTAGTAGCCATGCTTCATGTGCATCTAAGTGGAATTGTGATAGGAGAGATGTCACCTCGGTTTCAAGAGCTCATGCATGTGATCGAGTCATGGGTCCACTAGGCACTTGATGAGACGATGGTAGGTCCATGGGGATGACCTTGAGATGCTCCGCATCATCTGTGTACTGAACTCTATGCATGATCCCTTTTGTAAGATATGCCAACTACTATGTAGTATCTATCGTGCTCCTTTCACTGTGCATGTTTCATCATGAATGATTCTTGTCTTTGCAAATTTCTTAATGCTGAACTACCCATGCTATATATTAGCAGGATGGTTTGACCAGGTGGTCGTGGTGGTAACGCCCCACCACTGCCTAAGTACATGGCTAGTATGATCCAACAGTTCGAGCTGAATCGCCAGTTCATGGAGACTATGCTGGCTCAGTTCCCTCGCCCCAATATGAACCAGCAGCCAACCCCAGTGACTCTACATGATTTCATGCGCCTCAACCCAACCATCTATTGCAACTCAACTCAGCCTCTGGATGCTGATAACTGGCTCCGTGACATCACCTATGAGATGGAGTCTACTGACGTAGCCCCTGCCAGCTATGTCACCTTTGCTTCCTTCTTCCTGAAGGGACCCGCTACTCAATGGTGGGATAGCCACAAGCGTACTCTGCCAGCTAGAACAATCATTGCCTGACCAGACTTTCAAGCTGCTTTCCATGCCTGCTTCATTCCTCAGGGAGTCATGGACCAGAAGAAGCATGAGTTTCGCAGCCTCACCCAGGGCAACAAAACTGTGGAAGCTTATCAGCGGGAGTTTCTGGACTTAACCCGTTATGCTGACGAGGACATTGCAACTAATTCCCGTAGACAGGAGAAGTTCCATGATGGACTACAAGCTGACATCAAGCTCGCACTACTCGTGCATGACTTTGCTGATTTCGCCACCTTGGTGAACAAGGCCATCAATGTCGAGACTGGTCTGAAGGAACACCAGAGCTCTCACAGGCACAACCATGACACGGGCTCATCTTCGGGCCCACCCTCGCAAAAGCATAGGATATGGATTCCCAACAGCATGTACCAGCCAACTGCACCTGCCCCAAAGCAATCTATGCTGCACCTCGTGTGCCTCCTCCACCACCTAGGCAGCCAAGGCTTCCAGCTGGACCACCCCAAGCTCCTGCTCCCACTCCCAATGATGGTCTGTGCTTCAGGTGTGGCTGTCCAGGTCATTGTGGTAGGGAATGCAATCAGAGCAAGAACCAACTGGCACTTCCAGCAGCTGGCCGTGGAAATAATCAGTCCCGCAATAACAATGTCAGGCCTTATGGTCGTATTCATGCCAACCATGTTGACCTCAATGAAGCTCAAGACCAGCCTGCTACTTTGATGGGTACACTCCTTGTAAATTCAGTACCAGCGTCCATTTTATTTGATACAGGAGGATCGCATTCGTTCATATCAGCTGAGTTTGCATTCATGCATGGCAATAAATACGAAGAGATGAACACTCTGCTAGTCGTACACACGCCTGCGGGCCATCAAACCTCTATGGTTAGTCACAACATTCCCGTTGAAATCGAAGGACTGGAATTCCTTGTCTCTCCCAGTGTACTGAAGTCATGTAGCATTGATCTCATTCTGGGAAATGATTGGTTGAAAGTGCATACTACTTCTATAGTTTGCGCCACTAAGACCATTCATCTGCTACACCCTTCCGATGAAATAATAAGCTACAATGCTCGTCTGGTTCAGGGTGCGGAGGCAAGGCTTTATGAGTTGAACGCATTGAACGTTGCACCACTCGAGGGCATTGAAAACATTCTCGTTGTTCGCGAATTCCAAGACCTCTTTCCTGAAGAACTTCCAGGGATTCCCCCTGCTGTTGAGTTCATCATCGACTTGAAACCAGACACCACTCCTATAGCCAGACGACCCTACAAGATGCCGCTGCATGAACTCATTGTGCTTAAGGAGGAAATCGACACATCTCTTTGCAGTGGCTTCATTCGCCCAAGTTGCTCTCCTTGGGGAGCACCTTCTCTCTTTGTTAAGAAGAAGGATGGGACAAACCGATTGGTCCAAGATTATCGTCCTATTAACCAAGCCATCATTCAGAACAAATATCCTCTTCCTCAGATCAATGATATGTACGATCAACTTGCTAGTTCATCAGTGTTCTCCAAACTCGACTTGAGTTTGGGTTACCACCAGATCCGTGTTCGTGAAGAGGATATCCCAAAGACCGCATTCGTGACTCGCTATGGTTCATACGAGTACACTGTCATGTCTTTTGGCTTAGCCAATGCTCCAGCCACCTTCTCTCGTATGATGAACTATATCTTCATGGAATACCTCGACAAGTTCATCGTGGTTTTTCTGGATGACATCCTTGTGTACTCCAAGAATGAATAAGAACATGTTGAACATCTTCGCCTTGTTCTGGAGAAGCTTTGAGAGCATCAACTCTATGCTAAGTATTCCAAGTGTGAATTCTGGCTTCCCGTAGTAACCTATCTTGGGCATGTCATCTCCAAGGATGGTATTGTCGTAAACCAGAAAGCGTTCAGGCTATTCTTGATTGGACTCCTCCGAAGAATGTCAATCAAGTCAGAAGTTTTCTCAGACTCGCCAGCTATTATTGTCGATTCGTCGAGAACTTCTTCAAGATCGCCAGGCCTCTGACTAACATGTTGCATAAGGGTGTCAAGTTCCAATGGACAGAAAAATGTCAGGAAGGTTTCCAGGCACTCAAAGACAAGTTAACTTCTGCCCTAGTGCTAGCTCCACCTGATACTAAGAAGGACTTTGTCATTTACTGCAACGCTTCTCGTCAAGGATTAGGCTGTGTCCTAATGCAAGAGCACAAAGCGATTGCTTATGCCTCTCATCAATTGTGCCCTCGCGAAGAGAACTACCCAGTTCACGACCTCGAGCTTGCTGCTGTCATTCATGCACTGAAGTAGTGGCGACATTACCTTCTCGGTAATCGTTGCGAGATCTTCATCGATCACCAAAGTCTGAAGTATCTGTTTACTCAGCCAGATCTGAACCTCTATTAGCAGAGATGGATGGAGACTGTTGCAGACTTTTACCTGGGTATTTCCTATACACCAGGCAAGGCTAATGTAATGGCTGATGCCTTGAGCCACAAGTCTTACTGCAACCACCTCCAGGTTTGAAAAGTTCAGCCCTTGCTTGTTAAAGAATTTAGAAGGCTGAACCTCCATATTGTCCCTCCTGGTGCACTCGCTCCCCCCCCCCAGAGTTCCGCAAGATGAATCTTCGTGTTGTTCCTCAGGGTTCCCTAAATATCCTGGTTGTCGAACCAGATCTCGTGGCCGATATCAAGACTATTCAACATTATGACTCTGAAGTCGAGAAGATTAAATGCTATCTCGCAGAAGGAAAGCTCTCATTCCTCACTATTGCCGATGATGGTGCCTTGTACTTCAAAGGTCTCCTAGTGGTGCCATGTTCGAGGGAAAACCTGGATATGACTCCGGAGGTTATGAAAGAAGCTCATGATATGCCTCTGTATATTCTTCCTGGTAGTACCAATATGTACCAAAACATTCGTCAGAGATTCAGGTGGTCAAACATGAAGCAAGACATTGCTCGTTATGTTGTTGAGTGTGACGTTTGCCATCGTATCAAAGTAGAGCATCAAAGGCCAACTGGAACCCTACATCATATCTCTATTCCTGAATGGAAATGGGACCATGTTGAAATGGACTTCGTCACTGGATTTCCCAAATCACAAAAAGGTAATGATGCTATTCTTGTCGTCATAGACCGACTTTCTAAAGTTGCACATTTTCTGGCGGTCAAAGAAACGATCACTGCTAGTCAGCTTGCAACTCTCTACATGTCCAGAATTGTTTCACTTCATGGTATTCCAATGGTTATTAGTTGGGACCATGGCAGCTTATTCACTTCAAGATTCTGGGCAAGTTTCCAAGAAGCTATGGGGACTCATCTATCATTCAATACTACATTTCATCCTTAGTCGCAAGGGCAAGTTGAACGCGTCAACCAAGTTCTCGAATACATGCTTCGGGCTTGTGTTATTTCCTTCGGCAAGAAATGGGAGGAATCTCTCCCATATGCTGAGTTCTCCTATAACAATAGATATCAAGCTAGTCTGAAGATGGCCCCCTTCGAAGTGTTATATGGACGAAAGTGCCGAACCCCTCTGAACTGGTCATAAACTGGGGAATGTCCACTCTTCGGTCCGGATATTATCTGATAGAGGCGGGGTGTCCCGATCTTTCGATGAGATGATAACTATCGATTTGGTGGAGACGACTTTGACGATCCGACTACAAACGTGCACGACGTTGCGCCTTAGCAATCGCTAAACCAACTCCGAGAGGTTATTGACCACGCCGGAGCACAATCAACCTGACCACGAAGGTCTATTCCTGCAAGCAATCGAAGAACAAGCAAGAATATGATAAAAGCAATCTGAATATTGCGAGTATATATGAAGTATTGATAAAGGTGGGGATCCGTAAGCGGTCTTGGTCTGGTCGTTGGACACAAACGAAGTACACGAAGTTGCAATGGCTAACTTTTAACTAAACAAATCCCAAGGAAAAGCTACTAGATGGATCTACTTATATAGGAGCAAGGGGTGGCGGCCAAGGAGGTGGGAGGACGTCCCAAGGCAGCCTAAAACTAAATCTAGGTCGTACAAGGCCAATGGGCCCAAGTGGAGGTGATGTAACACCTTTGGACTTGTAGTTTGACTCGGATTCTGCTGCAGCATCAGATTGTTTCGTCCACAACTCAACGCCCCGGACGAATTTGAAGGTGATTCCAATTGGGTTGGAAAGTGCACGAAATCTAGTTTCCAACAAAAAAAGAATCACCCAATTCGGAGTCCGTATGAAAAACTTGTGTGCGTTTTGAGTCAGGTGTGTCTGTGCAGTCCGAATCTGAATCCAGAACGTGAGAGACTTGGACTCTATCTTCTCTTGGGCCAAAAGTGACGTGAGAGAACTTTTTGGACAGCAAATAAACATCTTTTTCTTCCTTATCATCATATGTGGATTGTACAAATGTCCCATACACCTGCAATTAGACAAAACACAAAAGTGTGTGAAGTATTTTTGTTCTGGATAACATAAATAGATTATTGAATAGTTTGCACTAGAAATCACCTGACAAATATGCATATATGCAATATTTTTGGTCATATCCAAGGTAGTCATGTCCTCATCATTATCCAACATGCGAAGAACAAGTCCGCACCATTCGTGAGAATCTCAAGACTGCTCAGTCACGTCAGAAGAGTCAGTATGAGCATCATCATAAAGACATGGTCTATCAACCTGGCGAAAAGGCTTATCTTAGAGTCACACCAATGAAGGGTACTCACCGCTTCGCGGTCAAGGGCAAGCTAGCTCCTCGCTATATTGGTCCATTCACCATTCTGGAAAGGTGTGGAAAAGTGGCATACCAACTGGAGCTTCCGTCAAACCTTTCTTAGGTTCACAATGTGTTCCACGTGTCAGAACTCCACCGCTGCTTCAAGGACCCAATCCGAGCAGTGGATCATGAAGTGCTTGAGTTGCAACAAGACATCTTCTATAAAGAGCATCCGGTCCACATTCTCGACCAAGCTGAACGCCGCACACGTCAGAAGGCGATCAAGTTCCTCAAAGTCCAGTGGTCACATCACTCTGAAGACGAAGCCACTTGGGAACGCGAGGATCGCCTATGTGATGAATACCCCGCACTATTTCCTTCTACCTACTAAATCTCGGGACAAGATTTCTTGTAGTGGAGGAGAATTGTAACGTCCGGATAATTATGCTATAGTGAACCTCTGCTAATGATGCCACGTCACCTCCGTTATTGTTGGTAATCTCGTGTTAGGTCAAAAAAAACCGATTCAAATTCAATTTCAAAATATGGAAAACAACAAAAAGTTTTCAAACATTAAAACTCAAATGTTCGAATGTGACATAATTAGATATACTAAATTAGGTGCAGCTTTCATATTTTTTCCAAAACCAAAATGTTTAGAAACTAAGAGAAAACAGAAAAGAAAAATAAATAAAAAGTAAAAACAAAACAGTAAACAAAAAAAGGCAAAGCCCCCCTCTCCCTGGGCCGAATGGCCCAACTGGCCATCTAGGCCACCACGAGCCCACCCTACTCCCCATATCCCCCTCCCCGAAACCCTAGCCACAACCACACCCCCGACTCGCCTCTCCCTCTCCCCCTCCCCTCTCGATCCCATCTAGATCGGGGAGGGGCCCGACCTCGACGTGCCGACCACGCCACCCCCCCCCCCCGCGCGCGACCTGATGCTGCTGTCGCACACCGTCGCCGGAGCTGCCCCGTCGTCCTCTCCATCGCTGACCTCGTCCCCGTCCTCCTCCTCAACACCCGCTGCCTTAGTCCCTATGCCCATGCGCTGAGGCCCCCGTCCTCTTCTCCCCCTGTCCCCGTACACACGCGCTCGTGACCAACCGCCCTTGCCGTACGCGCCCATGGCTTCACAGCCCTATGCGTCGCACGCATCCACTGCCGTCGCCACTGCCCACCGCGCGCGTCGCCGCAGCCACTTCACCGGTCGCTCCCATGTGGAGCCCCGCCGGACACGCGTACCCGCACTCGCGTGCGTCATCGCGCCCGCCCCGCTTGCCTAGCGCCCACCACTTGCCCCGCTCACTGTTGCTCTAATTCTACTGCTGCCTCCTGCGCCCACATCATGCTTGCCCTGCCCCGCTCGCCGCTACCGCGTTCCCCCTGCTGTTCCCGCGCGACCAAGCCTCCCCCTGGCCGCACCTTTCTTTGCCCAAGGCCGTGACTGGTCACACCCTGCGCCTGCCGCCGCTCATGCCTCCCCCCTCCCGCAACCGCACCGGAGCTCTGCTCCCACCCACAGCCCCGCCGCGCCTCCAATCCCCTGCTCACCCCCAGGCGCGGGCTCCCTGCGTTTGCCAGCGCCCTGCACCCCGCCAGCCACGACTGCTATTTAGGGGCACGCCGGTGCAGTCCGGCACTTGCCGCGGCACCCCCCCCCCCCCATGCCCGGCCTCCGCCGGACGGGCTTGGCCTTCCCCGAGGCTTCGATAGCCCGTGATTGGGCGCTCGTTACCTGGCCGCCCTGTTAGGACCCTGGCCACGGACACATGGGGCCCGACCCCCTTTTAAAAGAAAAAGAAATAAAAAGATTAAAAAATTATATATATAATTAATTAACTAAATTAATTAATTAGGTTTAATTAAACTAATTGAAAATTTATTAGCCTAATAACCTAGTTAGACTAAATGAACTAGTTAGTTAATATAACTGTCAATGACAGGGGGGCCCACCCTGTTGACCAGTCAAACATTGACTGGTTAACTGGGACCCCCTGGCCCACCTGTCAGCCTCTGGTACACTTCTGTGTACGCAGAGCTGGGTGCACCTGGCATTTAGCTATTTAATTTCGAATTAATAACGATTTTAGATTATTCTAAAACTTCGAAAATCATAATAAATAAACGATAGCTCGGATGAAAATACTTTGTACATGAAAGTTACTCAGAACGATGAGGCAAATCCGAGTACGCTGTCTGTTTGTCAGCCACTTGTCCCTAGCATATAGAACATGCAACTTTCCCCTCCGGTCTGTTAGTTCAAAAACGCGAAACACCGGGAATACTTTCCCGGATGTTTTCCCCCTTTGTCGGTATCACCTACTGCCCTGTTAGGGCACACCTAGCACCGCTCATTGTCATGTGATTTATTGTCATGCTTATGCTTGCATTATATTTACTATTTCTTCCCCCTCTTCTCTAGTTAGACACCAAGACCAAAGCCGTTGCTACCTAGTACTTGACCCCTCCTCTGTCGAGCTTCCACGCAAGCCGCCCCCCGGTCAACCCGATATCACCTATACCTTCTGTCTACTGCTTGCATTAGAGTAGTGTAGCATGTTACTGCTCTCGGTTAATCCTATTTTGTTGCATAACTGTCTTTGCTACTACTATTGTTACCTTTACCGGCAATCCTAAATGCTTAGTATAGGATGCTAGTTTATCATCAGTGGACCTACATTCTTGTCCGTCTGCCATGGTATATTATCGGGTTGTGATCACTCGGGAGGTGATGACGGGTATATTACTTATATACATAATATATGATACATGTGGTGACTAAAGGCGGGTCGGCTCGTAGAGTACCCGCGAGGGAATCACGGATTGGGACTAAAAGGACTTTTGTCCTGACGGCCCTCTGAGTGGATCTTTGTGGCGGAGGGACAGGGCAGGTTGAGACCACCTAGGTGAGAGGTGGGCCTGGCCCTGGTCGGCGTCCGCGGTTACTTCAAAATAACATGCTTAACGAGATCTTGGTATTTGATCTGAGTCTGGCCATTGGCCTATACGCACTAACCAACTACGCGGGTACAGTTATGGGCACTCGACGTTGTGGTACCAGCCGAAGCGTTCTTGACGTCAGCAACTGAGCAGCGCGCACCGGATTGGACTCGAACGCCTGCTCTTGTATTTGGGAGGCTAGGTTTATTTCCGGCCCCGTTCGCAACGTGCAGGTGTGTGACGGGCGATGGGCCCAGACCCCTGCGCGCTTAGGATTTAGACCGGCGTGCTAACCTCTCTGTTGTGCCTAGGTGGGGCTGTGACGTGTTGATCTTCCGAGCCCGGGCATGACCCAGGAAAGTGTGTCCGGCCAGAGGGATCAAGCATGTTGGGTAATGTGGTGCACCGCTACAGGGAAGTTGATCTATTCGAATAGCCGTGTCCCTCGGTAAAAGGATGGCCCGAAGTTGTACTTCAACCTTATGACAACTGGAACCAGATACTTAATAAAACACACCCTTTCAAGTGCCAGATACAACCCGGTGATCGCCCTATCACAGGGCGACGAGGAGAGGATCGCCGGGTAGGATTATGCTATACGATGATACTTGGTGAACTTACCATCTACTCTCTTCTATATCCTTCAAGATGGAGGCTGCTAGAAGCATAGTCTTCGATAGGACTAGCTACCCCCATCTTATTCTGGCATTCTGTAGTTCAGCCCACAGATGCTACCCATTTCATTGATACCAATGCATATGTAGTGTAGATCCTTGCTTGTGAGTACTTTGGATGAGTACTCATGGTTGCTTTGCTCCCCCTTTTTTCCTTTCTATACCTGGTTGTTGCGACCAGATGTTGGAGCCCAGGAGCCAGACGCCACCGACGACGACTCCTACTACACCGCAGGTGCCTACTACTACCTGCAGGCCACCGACGACGACCATGAATAGTTTAGGAGGATCCCAGGCAGGAGGCATGCGCCTCTTTTGATCTGTATCCCAGTTTGTGCTAGCCATTTTATGGAAACTTGTTTAACTTATGTCTCTACTCAGATATTGTTGCTTCTGCTGACACGTCTAAGATCGAGCTCTTGTATTCGAACCGTCGAGGCCTCTGGCTTGTAACATGATGCTTGTATGACTTATTTTATTTTTAGAGTTGTGTTGTGATATCTTCCCGTGAGTCCCTGATCTTAATCGTACATGTTTGCATGTATGATTAGTGTACAATTGAATCGAGGGCGTAACATACGGGTCCATAGCTAGTAGCTAGATGGCCTTTTCTCTCTCTCTTTGATTCTCAATACAAAGTTCTCCTCGATGTTCTTGGAGATCTATTCGATGTAATTCTCTTTTGCGGTGTGTTTGCCGAGATCTGATGAATTGTGGATTTATGATCGGCTTATCTATGAATATTATTTGAATCCCCTCTGAATTTCTTTTATGCATGATTTGATATCTTTGCAAGTATCTTCGAACTATCGATTTGGTTTGGCCAACTAGATTGGTTTTTCTTGCAATGGGAAAAGTGCTTAGCTTTGGGTTCAATCTTGCAGTGTCCTTTCCCAGTGACAGTAGGGGCAGCAAGGCACGTATTGTATTGTTGCCATCAAGGATAAAAAGATGGGGTTTTCATCATATTGTTTGAGTTAATTCCGCTACATCATGTCATCTTGCTTAAGGAGTTACTCCGTTCTTTATGAACTTAATACTCTAGATGCATGCTGGATAGCGGTTGATGTGTGGAGTAATAGTAGTAGATGCAGAATCGTTTCGGTCTACTTAACGCAGACGTCATGCCTATATTCATGATCATTGCCTTAGAGATCATCATAACTTTGCGCTTTTCTATCAATTGCTCGATAGTAATTTGTTCACCCACCATAATAATTCCTTTCTTGATAGAAGCCTCTAGTGAAACCTATGGCCCCCGTGTCTATTTTACAACATATTAGTTTCCCATCAACTTGCCAATTTTTGTCGTCATTCCCTTACTTTGCAGTATTTTACTATCCGTTCCATAAACCAAAAATACCAAAAATATTACTTTACTGTTTATCCATCTCTATCAGATCTCACTTTGCGAATAACCATGAAGGGATTGACAACCCCTTTTTCGCGTTGGTTGCAAGTTGGTGTTTGTTTGCGCAGGTATTCGGTGGCTTGTCGCTTCGTCTCCTACTGGATTGATACCTTGGTTCTCAAAACTGACGGAAATACTTACGCTACTTTTCTGCATCACCCTTTCCTCTTCAAGGGAAAAACCAATGCAAGCTCAAGAGGTTGCAGTGAGCTGCCATGATATGGGCTTGGATGAGCTCTATCGTGGCAAGGTATGCGGCAAAGGAACGGATGGCTGCTCGAACGCTATCGGTGATTACCAACTCTTCGGCTGTGGGATGCAGATCGTTGTCGGAGGAGCTTCATTCGATTTGTGCAGTGACCGCCACGACCTGGGCGTGGGCGGCCTCGACATGGTCGTGGGCGGCCTCCATCAGGGCTAAGGCCGCCGTTGCGGAACGGACAGTTGTTGTGCCGCTCTCGCCAGTTGCTATCTAGCAAAAGGACGTGAGAAACTTGTAATAAATTGATAGATAGATCGCGTGAGAACGCGAGATATAATAAATAAGAATAAATAGCAGCAAGGTATTTTTGTATTTTTGATTTAATAGATCTAAAAATAAAAGCAAATATAACTAGATCGCAAAGGCAAATATAATAAAGAAGAGACCCGGGGGTTGTAGGTTTCACTAGTGACTTCTCTTGAGAAAAATAGCAAATGGTGGGTAAACGAATTACTATTGGGCAATTGATAGAACTTCAAATAATCATGATGATATCCAGGTAATGATCATTATATAGGCATCACGTCCAAGATTAGTAGATGGACTCCGGCCTGCATCTACTACTATTACTCCACACATGGACCGCTATCCAGCATGCATCTAGTGTATTAAGTTCATGGAGAAATGGAGTAATGCAATAAGAATGATGACATGATGTAGACAAGATATATTTATGTAGAAATAGACCCCATCTTATCATCCACAATGGCAACGATACATATGTGTCGGTTCCCCTTCTGTCACTGGGATCAAGCACTGTAAGATCAAACCCATCACAAAGCACCTCTTCCTATTGCAAGATAAATATATCAAGTTGGCAAAACAAAACCCAAATATTGGAGAAGAAATACGAGACTATAAGCAATCATGCATATAAGATATCAAAGAAGACTCAAATAACTTTGATGGATAAAAAGATAGATCTGATCATAAACTCAAAATTCATCGGATCCCAACAAACACACCGCAAAAGAGTTACATCATATGGATCTCCAAGGGACCATTGTATTGAGAATCAAAAGAGAGAGAGGAAGCCATCCAGCTACTAACTGCAGACCCGAAGGTCTACAAAGAACTACCCATGCATCATCGGAGAGGCACCAATGGACATGATGAACCCCTCCGTGATGGTGTCTAGATTGGATCCGGTGGTTCTGGAACTTGCGGCGGCTAGAATTGATTTTCGTCGTATCCCCTAGGGTTTCTGGAATATTGGAGTATTTATAGAGCAAAGAGGCGGTTCGGGAGGCCATCAAGGTGGGCACAACCCACCTAGGTGCGCTTGGGGGGCCCAGGCGCGCCCTGGTGGGTTGTGCCCCCCTAGGGGTACCCCCTAGGTGCTTCTCCGGCCCATTGGATGTCTTCTGGTCCAAAAAAATCCACAAAAAGTTTTGCTGTGTTTGGACTCCGTTTGGTATTGATTTCCCGCAAAGTAAAAAGCATGCAAAAAATAGCAACTGGAACTTGGCACAATGTCAATAGGTTAATGCCAAAAATGATATAAAATGATTGTGAAACATCCAAGAGTGATAATATAACAGTATGGAACAATAAAAAATTATAGATCTGTTGGAGACATATCAGCATCCCCAACTTAATTCCTGCTCGTCCTCAAGTAGGTAAATGATAAAAACAATTTTTTTGATGTGGAATGTTGCCTAACATGTTCATCTCATATTCTTTTCTTTATAGCACGGGCATTTGGACTTTTATATAGTTCAAAGCAATAGTCTAGTTTTGACATGAGACTTAAATACTCAAGCATATCAACAAGCAACCATCTCTTTCAAAATATCAATGCTAAAATAAGTTATCCCTAGCCCATTATGCTCAATCATTGATCCATTCATGAAACACACTCACATATTAGCTACACCCAATGCTCAAGTACGATCATAGTGCCCCTTAGTTGGTGCTCTATAAGAGAAGATCGAAACTCAAATTAAAAATAAAAATTGCATAAAGTAAAAGAAAGGCCCTTCGCAAAGGGAAGTAGGGATTTGTAGAGGTGTTAGATCTCAAAGCGAAAAAGATAGAGATAAAAACATTTTGAGAGGCATGCTTTTCCTTTCAACAAGAACGATTGAGTAGTTCCCAATACTTTCCATGCTAGATATACCATAGGCGGTTCCCAAACAGAAATTAAAGTTTATTCCTTTTTCAACCATACTTTCACTTTTCATGGCTAGTTGTAACCATGGGTGCCTTCCATACCAACACTTTCCAAGGAATTTATTATTTGATACCATAAAGTAAATTCATTTTTCATTTCGGGACTGGGAATCCCTAATACATTTGCCTTACTCTCGTGCAACGACAAGTGAATAAACACACATCGTGAGAATAACATATCTAGCATGGAAATATATTAGCCACCACCTACCATTTCATGAGCGGTACGAGCACACAAAAGATAAATTTATTTTGAAAACTAGAGATGACACATACAAATTTTCTTAGAACGGCACAAAAATACTGCATATATGTAGGTATGGTGGAGTCATGTGGCCAAACTGGTTTAAAATTTTTTGGATGCACAAGTAGTGATAGTACTTAGTGCAAAATGAAGGCCAGCAAAAGAATGAGAAGCGACCAACCAAGAAACAAAAAATCTCATAAGCGAGCATTAAGCATAATTAACACCGAATAATGCACCACAAGTAGGATGTAATTTCATTGCATAACTATTGACTTTCGTGCTTGCATAGGGAAACACAAACCTTAACACCAATATTCTTACTAAAGCATAATTACTCATCAACATGACTCACATATCACATCATCATATCTCAAAACTATTACAAAGAATCAAGTTTATTTTGTCCAATGATCTTCATGAAAGTTTTTATTATATCCTTCTTGAATATCTATCACTTTGGAACTAATTTTTGTGTTGCTTTTGATAAGCTCAAACAAATATAAGTGAAGATCATGAGCATAATATTTCTTTCTCCCAAATTAATTTAAGTGATGCAAGAGAGAATTTCTTAAAAATAACAAAGCACACCATGCTCAAAAAGATATAAGTGAAGCACTAGAGCAATTTCATAGCTCATAAGGATTTAAGTGAAGCATAGAGAGCAACTCTAACAAATCATAGCATAATTTTGGCTCTCTCAAATAGGTGTGTCGAGCAAGGATTCATGACTCAAAACACAAAGCAAAACAAGCAAAGACTCATATCATACAAGATGCTCCAAGCAAAACTCATAGTATGTGACGAATAAGAATATAACTTCGAGTAAAATACTGATGGTCGTTAGAAGAAAGAGGGGATGCCACTCGGGCATCCCCAAGCTTAGTATCTTGCTTATCTTTGGATAATAGGTCGGAATGCCATGGGCATCCCCAAGCTTAGGCTCTTCTTACTCCTTATTCCTTCATCCATCATAACATCACTCAAAACTTAAAAACTTCCATCACACAAACTCAACAAAACCTTCGTGAGATCCGTTAGTGTAAGAAAACAAATCACTACTATAAGTACTATTGCAAACCCATTCATATTTTATTCTTGCGTTATATCTACTACATTCCAACTTTTCTATGGCAAAAACTCTTCAAACGAAACCATAGAATCATCAAAACAAGCACACAACACAAAGAAAACAGAATCTATCAGAAACAGAACAGTCTGTAGCAATCTGGATATTTAGAACACTTCTGTAACTCCAAAAGTTCTGAAAATAATTGATATTCTATCATGCTCCGGTTAAAAATTAGAATTATTTTCGTGAGCGCAATTTTTTTTGTTTTTCAGCAAGATCAAATCAGCTATCACCCAACAAGATCCTAAAGGCTTTACTTGGCATAAACACTAATTGAAACACAAAAAACACAATCATAACAGTAGAATAATTGTGCAAACACTCAAGAACAGAAAGCAAAAGACAAAAATAAATTTTATTCATTGGGTTGCCTCCCAACAAGCGCTATCGTTTTACGCCCCTAGCTAGGCATAATGCAAGGATCTACGTTTTCTCATTTTTGTTTCTAGATCCATAAGTGTAGCGACCCGATCCCAATGGACCATAGTCTCTATGCTTAAGTGTCATCCCTGGATCGGTATTGCTGACACACACAGCACTCGAGGATTTATTGCAGAGTTCAATCACACACTTATTACACGAGTGTCTCAAAAAGAGTACTTATTACAATAATATGGCTAAAGGCCATCTAAAATAGCTAACTATGGAAGCTTCGAAGATAAACAAGTCCATCGAACTCCACGGCAAAACTGAGTGCATGACAACGACAAATCGCACCTTACTCTTCGTCTGAAAATTTTGCAACATGATACGTTGCAGCCGTGTAGGTCAGCACATGGAATATGCTGGCAAGATAACACTATAGAGCAATGAATAACATGACAACTATCACTACATGCATATTTGGCTGGTGGAGGCTCTACGGTTATCATTTACATAAAGCTAATTTTCCCTACAACAAAGGAATATATTTTATTTAACTACAAAGTTGAAGTCATTATTGAGAAGGTTCCTCCAACTCAATCCCAAAATACTAATTAATAACCCAAAAAATTCATTAAGTAAAGTGATGAGATCAAATCAATAATTCAAGTACCAGATACTCAAGATGTCCATAACCGGCGACACGGCTAACCATTATTAGTTTATACACTCTGCAGAGCTTTGCGCACTTTTCCCCACAAGACTAGAACACATCCATGATCGGAAGATCGAGACATAGTCTTTCTGAAGAATTAACTCTTACTCTGGGTAGGCAGTACCACCTACTTTCCCCTACATCTGCTAGCCTACCACTGAAAGAGGTCACAAAACTTACTCAACTATGCTAGAGCCCATAATGGCTTCTGGCTGCAGACAAAAGTTTCTAGCTTGAATAATCTTATGATCCCTTTGAGCCTGGGTGACAAACCATAGGATGATCACATGGGTACTCCAGGATATCCTAGGACAACACTGGATTTCTCCAGGTGCCCTCAACCAATCCACCCAGATGTGTATTAAAGTAGCCACCTTAAGTTTCCCTTAGATATAAATAACCCTCACTTCTTTCATGCATCTCACAAACCAATCCACGTCTATGAGCATAGCAAAGTAATGCAATCATAACGTAGCAAAACCCGGGGTTTGAATGTAAGAGAATAGGTTCCTACCTCATCAACTACTTCTCAAATACCCACATGTTATCAAATCCTACTCATGCAATGTTTGAGGGTTGAAACTAATGCATAAAACTGGGTAATAAAGGGATATGATCAAAGTGTTACTTGCCTTGCTGATGATCAGAAAACCATAGAAATTCGTAGTAGTAAGCCTCGTACTCCGGAAACTCTATCATGAACAAACAATAGCATACATAAGCACTCAAGCATAAGATGCAAAGGTAAAACCAAAAGAAAAGATCTAAACTGAAAGTTCAAGTGAAGAGCTTCGATTTGCAAAAAGAATCAGTTGAATCGAAGTTACGAAACTCAAACTCGGATCAAAAGAACTTCAAATTCAAATCTGCTTGAGACCAAATTTTAAATTTTCAAAATCATGTTCAAGTTGATTATCTGGATAGAGGGGAACAAGAAGAAGATTTTGGCGTTGGTGATCACGGACTAATCTATAAGAAAACTATTTGCGGATAGGTCCCTAGACGAAAATTAAACTAAAAAGAAAAATCTATCAGACGAACGTCTGCTAACAGAGACTAACAAACGAATTCGTTTGTTAAAAGAGAAAATCGGGTGAACGTTCGCTAATTAACAAAACCTAAAAATAAAACCGATCTGAAAGAATAAACAGAACTAAAAAACGATCGGTTTGTATCGGTTCGGGGGAGGATGACCCGGCGGCGGCGGCATTGGGCGGCGTCGGCGATGGCGACGGCGGTGGAGACGACACGGCAGCGGCACGAGGCGGCGCGGGGTGGCGGCTGCGGCAAGCGGCAGGCGGCGGCGGTGGGGCGGCTCAGGTGGTGAGGAGAGGGGGTGGTGGCGTATTTAAAGGGGGGGCGGAGGCCGACTTGGGGGAGGGGCAAGGCGGCGGCGGAGTCAGTGTCCCAGCTGGACACCGGCTCGGCCACGGCGGCGGCGCGCGCGGGGAAGGCGGCGGCGAGACGGCCGGGCTTCGGCCTAGTCGGTCGAAGGTTTTTTTAAAAAAATTCGCCACAAAATAAAAAGTTCCAAAAATAAAATAAGTAAAAATCATAAAATCCCAAAAATAATTTTCACGGTCCTCTCCTAATATTTAGGGAAACATGAACATTTTTCTCGGCTAAAATGCAATTTTTAAAAATGCAATTTTTCCCTAATTTAACCGAATAAAATCACAAATAAAATATATATTTTTATTTAAAATTAAATTTCCATTATTTCCTCTGTTTCGAAGAAGTCATATTATCTTCTCTCATTATTTTATTTATTTTGAAATAATTGGTATAATAATTTCAAATAAAAATCACTTTGATCCAACTTACCAATTTTGAAAATTCAAAAATGGAATTTTGTGAAAACCTCCAACTCTCTCACATGGTCCTTGAGTTGCTTAAGGTCTCTAGGATCAAAATGTCCAAATAAAATAAATTCAAAAAGCAAGTGCATGGATGCATATGATGACCTAATGATTAACGTCCAAATTGAAAATTGGGATGTTATGAACCTACTCCCCTTAAGATGAATCTTGCCCTCGAGATTCGGGTTGTCTAGCAAATAGGTGTGGGTGGTCTTTCTGTAGGTCTTCTTCTCGCTCCCAGGTGGCTTCTTCCTCGGTATGGTAGCTCCACTGAACTTTGGAAAACTTGATGACCTTGCTGCGTGTAACTCGGCTGGCCAACTCGAGAATCTTGACGGGTTTCTCCTTGTAGGTTAGGTCACTCTCTAACTGAATTGCTTCTAGGGGAAATGTATCTCTTAGAGGAATATCGGCCATCTCTGCATGGCATTTCTTCAACTAGGAAATGTGAAACACATCATGAACTCCCGACAATCCTTCGGGTAACTCCATCGTGTAGGCCACTTCTCCCATACGTTCCAAAACTCGGTATGGTCCTAGAAATCTTGGGGCTAACTTTCCTTTGACTCCAAATCATTTAACTCCTCGCGGTGGTGACACACGGAGATATGCTTTGTCTCTGATTTCATAAGCTACCTCCTTGCGTTTAGTGTCAGCATAACTCTTCTGTCTGGATTGAGCTACCTTCAGTCTATCGCGAATCAATTTAACTTTCTCTTCAGACTCCTTGATTAAATCTGGTCCGAACAATTGACGGTCTCCAACTTCATCCCACATCAATGGTGTCCTGCACCTCCTTCCATACAAAGCTTCGAAAGGGTCCATCTTCAAACTAGCCTGGTAACTGTTCTTATATGTGAACTCTGCATAAGGCAAATTATCATCCCAACTAGATCCATAATCTGGCGCACAAGATCTCAACATGTCCTCCATAATCTGATTGACTCTCTCGGTTTGTCCATCTATCTGAAGATGAAAGGTTGTACTGAACTCTAGCCTGGTACCCAAAGTCTGGTGTAATTTATTCCAAAACTTCAAGGTAAACTGTGTTCCTCTATCTGATACGATGGTCCTCGAAACTCCATGCAGGCATACGATCCTGGTCATATATATCTTGGCCAACTTCGCACTCGTATAAGTGTTTTTCATAGGGATGAAGTGAGCCACTTTGGTCAAGCGATCAACTACCACCCAGATGGAATCATAACCTGATTGTGTCCTTGGTAATCCGGTGATCAAATCCATGCCAAGTTTATCCCACTTCCATTCATGTATCGGCATAGGCTGAAGTAATCCTGTTGGGTTCCGGTGTTCTACCTTAACTCTCTGACAGACGTCGCATACTGCTACATACTCGGCGATATCCTTCTTCATACCAGTCCACCAGAAATGTTCCTTCAAATCCAACTACATCTTGGTGTTTCCTGGGTGAGTCGAGTATGGCGAGTCATGAGCCTCTTGAAGTGTTAACTTCCTGATCTCTGAATCATTGGGCACATAAATACGGTCCTCAAACAATAAAGTTTCTGGGTCATCCTCACAAAAACCTTTGGCCTTTCCTTTACTCATCTTTTCCTTTATCTCCACAATCTCCTTATCAGTCCTCTGGGCTTCTCGAATCTTTCCCAACAATGTGGATTGAACTTCGGACGTTGCAACAAAACCTCTCGGAACTATCTCCAAACAAAGTTCTTTGAGGTCGTCGGCTATCTCTTGAGGTAATCCTCCGGTTACGAGAGTATTAACATAACTCTTGCGGCTCAAAGCGTCTGCTACAACATTGGCCTTTCCTGGATGATAGTGCAACTTCATATCGTAATCCTTTATGAGCTCCAACCATCTCCTTTTCCTGAGATTCGGCTCCTTCTGCATGAAAACGTACTTCAAACTCTTATGATCCGTGTATACATCACAACGGTTCCAATAAGAAAATGTCTCTAGGTCTTGAGCGCATGCACTATGGCTACTAACTACAAATCATCTGTGGCATAATTCAACTCATGAGGTTGAAGCTGACATGAGGCGTATGAAACAACTCTTCCGTCTTGCATAAGTACACCTCCAAGTCCCTGGCGAGAAGCGTCGCAATAAACTTGGAAGTCCTTGCGTATATCTGGAAGAATTAGCACTGGGCTGTAACTAAACGTTTCTTCAACTCCTGAAAACTGGCCTCACATTCTTGGGTCCATTTGAACTTGGTCTCCTTCTTCAATAACTCCGTCATGGGCTTCGCAATCTTGGAAAAATTCTCAATGAATCTCCGATAATATCCCGCAAGACCAAGAAACAGTGCATCTCTCCAACTGAGGTGGGGGCCAACCACTCAGTGACAGACTGAATCTTGGAAGGGTCTACTGCTATACCTTCTCCTGGTATAACGTGTTCGAGAAATCCAACTTCCTTCAACCAAAACTCATATTTGCTGAACTTGGCATATAGCTGATGTTCCATGAGCTTCTCAAGAACCAAACACAAATGTTCCCTATGTTCTTCTTTATTCTTCGAATATACCAGTATATCATCAATGAACACCACAACAAACTTATCCAAGAACTCCATGAACACCTTATTCATCATACTCATAAAGTAGGCAGGGGCATTAGTGAAACCAAAAGACATGACAGTGTACTCATATAGCCCGTACCTTGTGGCAAAAGCTGTCTTAGGTATATCCTATTCTCGGATCTTCAGCTGGTGGTATCCTGATCGAAGATCGATCTTGGAAAATACTTTAGCTCCCTGCAGCTGGTCAAACAAATCATTGATCATCGATAGTGGGTATTTCTTCTTGATCATCACCTCATTCAGTGCACGATAATCCACAACCATTCTCAAAGATCCATCTTTCTTCTCAACTAAGAGCACTGGGGCTGCCCACGGTGATGAGTTTGGTCGAATATAACCTTTCTCCAATAACTCCTTAATCTACTTCTTAATCTCCTCGAGATCATTTGCAGGCATCCGGTACGGTCTCTTCGATATTGGTTCGGTGCCTGGTAACATCTCTATAAAAAAATTCTATATCTCGATCTGGTGGCATGCCTGGTAGTTCCTCCGGGAATACGTCGGGATAATCCTTCACAACTGGCACTTCCTCTTGAAGAACTCCCGAAAGTGAATTTACTTGAGTCCTCCTTGGCGCATGCCTAGATACATACTTGATCCTTTTTCCCTCTGGGGTGGTGAGAAGTATCGACTTACTTGCACAATCGAGGTTTCCTCCATACTTAGATAGCCAATCCATTCCTAGTATTATATCCAATCCTTGTGACTCTAAAATTATGAGGGCAGATGGGAAAACATGGCTACCAATGGTTAATGGCAACCGATCACACCATCGGCTGGCCATATACTCCGCTCCGAGTGAGATTACTAACATGGGTGACCTAAGGGCTAAGATTGGCAATTTAAACTTCCCCTTGATATGTATGAATGCGATGCACCAGTGTCAAAAAGAACAAGAGCGGTAAATGACTTAATCAAAAACTTACCAATCACTGCGTAAAGGCTGCTCTTCAACTTCCTCCACGTTGATGTGGTTCACTTGACCTCTGGTGAAGGGATATGGCTTCTTCGCTGAGCTTCCATTGCCATTTCCATTCTTTGCTTCAGGACACTCGGTGGCGTAGTGTCCAGTCTTCCCGCACTTGAAACAAGTAACGTGACTTAGATCCTTCTTGGCGGGTGTAGCGGGGTTGAAACGGTTCTAACTGTTGTTTCCCCCATGCATATTTCCATTCTTAGGGTTGTGTGAACTTCCTCCATTGTGAGTGTGGCCTCCATGGTTATGATGGGTATGGCCTCCCGAGCTCGGGGTAAAACGAGGCTTCTGCTGAGCTCCAGAGTTGTACTTCCCCTATCCATACTTCCGTTTGCAGTTCTCAATCTGCTGCTGCTTGCCTTCAATCATGAGAGCCCTATCTACCAACTTCTGGTAGTTGGCGAATGTTGCCACCATCAACCGCATACTAAGCTCATCATTCAGCCCCTCAAGAAAATTCTCCCGCTTCGCGGTATCTGGGGCCACATCATCTGGGGCGTAACGAGCTAACTTACTGAACTCATCCACGTACTGTGCCATAGTACGATTTCCCTGGCGTAAGTTGCGAAACTCACGCTTCTTCATGCTCACAACTCCAGTTGATACATGTGCGGTGCGGAATGCTTGCTGAAACTGATTCCAAGTGACATTGACCACGGGGAAAGTTACTGTGTAGTTCTCTGATAGAGGCAAAGGTGTCCCGTCTTTCGATGAGATGATGGATATCGCGCCTTAGCAATCGCTAAACCAACTCCGAGAGGTTATTGACCACGCCGGAGCACGATCAACCTGACCACGAGGGTCTGTTTCCTGCGAGCAAACGAAGAACAAGCAAGAAACTGAGATTGCAATCTGGATATTGCGAATATAAGATGAAAGCTTTATTGATCAAGGTGGGGTTCTGTGACGCCTTTGTCTGGTCGTTCAACACAAACGAAGTACGGGAAGTTGCAGCTATGGCGAACTTTTAATCTAAACAAAATCCCAAAGTCTAAACGATGCCCTAAGGGCTGTATATATGGAGGAAGAGGGGGGAATTTCGTGGCCCTTGGTGGAGGGGTCCGAAATCAACCCTTATCTCTTGTTTCCCCACACATACGGACTCTAAAAATAGCCTATACTTATGTATTTCGAAATTACATGGGTCTGGCCCAATAATAAGGTGATGCAGCACCTATAATAGCCTCGAGACGAAATTTATGAAGTGGCATCTTGTATATTTCGTCCAAGGCTTCATGCACCCATTATGGTGGCTTCAAAGTCCTGAAATCATCACTTGTAACTCCGTTCTTGTTCCCCCTGCGCAAGCCATCATCTCCATGCTTGTTCTTGCTCCAATGTTCATCCTTCTCCAAGCTAGGCCCTTCATTTGTAAGCAAAACAAACGTATCCAATTTAGGCAGCATCATATTCTCATGAACATTAAAATCATTACCAAGAAACGAAAGTACCTGGTAATTTAGTTGGCGTGCGCGAGCTCTAGTAATTGGTCCAGTATGTATAGTAGCAGGGGTTGTGGGTGTAACAATTGTATTGATGTCCTCATCATCCTCCCCTTCTTGAAATGAAGTCGTCCTCGACGGAAGTTCATCTTCCTCACCCAAATAAGGCTTCAAATTTGCAATGTTAAAAGTGGGACTAACCCCAAAATCTGCAGGCAGCTCAAGTTTATATGCATTATCATTTATTTTCTCTAACACCTTAAAGGGACCATCAGCACGTGGCATTAGCTTTGATTTGCGCAAATCAGGAAATCTATCCTTACGCAAATGTAACCAAACAAGATCTCCAGGTGCAAACACAACATGTTTTCTACCCTTATCTCCAGCAAGTTTATATTTAGCATTCATACGCTCAATGTTTTCCTTAGTTAACTCATGCATTTTTAAAATCAATTCAGGTTGTTTAGCATCAAAATTAACCTTCTCCGAAGATGGAAGAGGCAACAAATCAATAGGTGCACGAGGTAGGAAACCATACACAACTTCAAAAGGGCACATCTTAGTAGTAGAATGCAATGAACGATTATAAGCAAATTCAATATGAGGCAAGCATTCCTCCCACATTTTCTTATTATTCTTCAAAACAGCCCTAAGCATAGTAGACAATGTTCTATTGACTACTTCAGTTTGTCCATCAGTTTGGGGGTGACAAGTAGTACTAAAAAGCAGTTTAGTCCCCAACTTAGCCCATAAACATCTCCAAAAGTGGCTAAGAAATTTAGTATCACGATCTGAAACAATAGTATTTGGCACACCATGCAAGCGAATAATTTCACGAAAGAACAAATCAGCAACATTAACAGCATCATCGCTTTTATGACATGGTATAAAGTGTGCCATTTTCGAGAATCTATCCACGACAACAAATATGCTATCCCTCCCCTTCTTTGTTCGAGGTAAACCTAAAACAAAGTCCATAGATATATCCTCCCAAGGAACACTAGGTACTGGCAAAGGCATATATAAACCATGAGGATTGAGTCGTGACTTAGCTTTTTGACATGTAGTGCAGCGAGCAATGAAACGCTCAACATCCTGTCTCATCTTTGGCCAAAAGAAATGTGTAGCAAGTACGTCCTCCGTCTTCTTCACGCCAAAGTGTCCCATTAATCCTCCTCCATGCGCCTCCTGCAACAACAAAAGACGAACGGAGCTAGCTGGAATGCATAGCTTGTTAGCACGAAACACAAATCCATCATTAACGACAAACTTGTTCCACATTCTTCCTTCTTTACAATTCTGCATTACATCTTTAAAATCAGCATCATGCACATATTGATCTTTGATGGTCTCCAAACCAAATATTTTGAAGTCAAGTTGTGAAAGCATAGTATAGCGACGAGACAATGCATCAGCAATAACATTTTCTTTTCCCTTCTTGTGTTTAATGACATAAGGGAAAGTCTCAATGAATTCAACCCATTTAGCATGTCTACGATTTAGTTTAGCTTGACTTTTAATATGTTTCAAAGATTCATGATCAGAATGTATAACAAATTCTTTGGGCCATAAATAATGTTGCCATGTTTCTAAAGTCCGAACAAGAGCATATAATTCTTTATCATAAGTAGAATAATTCAGACTAGGCCCACTCAATTTTTCAGAAAAGTATGCAACAGGTTTGCCATCTTGTAATAACACACCTCCTAATCCAATTCCACTAGCATCACATTCAAGCTCAAAAGTCTTATTAAAATCAGGAAGTTGGAGTAAAGGAGCATGTGTCAACTTATCTTTCAATACCGAGAAAGCTTCTTCCTGTGCGGTACCCCAAAGAAAAGGCACATCTTTCTTTGTAAGCTCATTGAGAGGTGCAGCAATGGTGCTGAAATCTCTCACAAAACGCCTATAGAATCCAGCGAGGCCAAGAAAACTCCTCACTTGTGTGACCGTTTTGGGCTGCGGCCAACTCTCAATAGCTTCAATCTTGGCTTTATCAACTTCAATTCCCTGTGGAGTAACAACATAGCCAAGAAAAGATACTCGGTCGGTGCAAAAGGTGCACTTCCCAAGGTTACCAAACAAACGTGCATCACGTAGAGCAATAAAAACAGCGCGTAAATGTTCCAAATGTTCTTCCAAAGATTTACTATAAATCAGTATATCATCAAAATAGACTACCACAAATCGTCCAATGAAAGCACGTAAAACTTCGTTCATTAGTCTCATGAAAGTACTAGGCGCATTAGTTAACCCAAAAGGCATGACTAACCACTCATATAATCCAAACTTAGTTTTAAATGCTGTTTTCCATTCATCTCCCAATTTCATACGAATTTTATGGTATCCACTACGCAAATCAACTTTGGAGAATATTGTAGAGCCACTCAATTCATCAAGCATATCATCTAGCCTAGGAATAGGATGACGATAACGAATAGTAATATTATTAATGCCTCTACAATCAACACACATACGTGATGTACCATCCTTTTTCGGCACTAGAATAATAGGAACAACACAAGGACTAAGGGATTCGCGTATATAACCTTTGTCAAGAAGCTCTTGTACTTGACGCATAATCTCCTTCGTCTCCTCTGGATTGGTATGGTATGGTGCACGGTTTGGCAGTGAAGCACCGGGAATTAAGTCAATCTGATGCTCAATCCCTCGAATAGGCGGTAATCCCGGTGGCACGTCTTGTGGAAAGACGTCAGCGAACTCCTGCAAAATTTTAGTGATAGCAGGAGGCAAAGAGGAAGGCACGTCCTCGAATGAAAATAATGCCTCTTTGCACACAAAAGCATAGCAAACAGATTTGCTGAAATCTAGCTCATCAATATCAGATTTGGTGGCAAATAAACATGCACTTTTCAATTTAATTTCAGAAGCAACACTAGATGGTTTATTATTAGGCTTCATTTGTTGCTCAAATTCTTTTGCCACAATCTGATTTTCACTCTTATTCTTCTCCTGTTTTGCTTTATTAGCTCTATTAATATCATCTTTCAAAATGGAATCAGGAGTCATAGGAAGCAAAGTAATATTTTTATCCTTATGAACAAGAGTATAGTGATTGTTTCTACCATGGTGTACAGAATTTTTATCAAATTGCCATGGTCTACCAAGTAATAAGGAACATGCTTGCATAGGTACCACATCACAATCAACATAATCAGCATATGTAGAGATACTAAAATGCACACGAACAGTACGTGTTACCTTAACCTTGCCGCTGTTGTTGAACCATTGGATGTAGTAAGGATGTGGATGTGGTCTTGTGGTGAGAGAAAGCTTATCCACCATCTCCATGCTAGCCAAGTTGTTGCAGCTCCCTCCGTCTATTATGACGCGCACAGAACGTTCCTTCACAACTCCCTTGGTATGGAACAAATTGTGCCTCTGATTTTGCTCAGCTTGTGTGACCTGCACACTCAAAACACGTTGAGCAACTAAACATTCATACCTGTCAGCGTCTTCAGGAGCCATGTATTGCGTCTCATGATCAGAATCATCTCCACCATGTTCTTCACGTGTAATAAGAGCCAAAGTCTCCTCATCATAGTCACTAGCGGACTCATATCCACCATCCGCGGTAGCAATCATCACACGCGGAGATTTGCATTCTCTCGCATAATGACCTCCTCCCTTACAACGACGACAAATAATATCACTTGTGTGCCCTATTGATGCCATGGAAGAAGAAGAACTCCGTGCAGGCCCAGTAGGTGCGCTCTTGGCAGATAATGGTGGTTGTGCCTATTTTCTTGTATCACGACTGGAGGAGACACCTGATTGAGGTGCTAGTGCAGTTGAAGTAGAAGATGCATGCGGTGTCCATGATGAAGGTCGGCCTGCAGAAAAGTTAGTTCGTGCCAATGCTTGTCGATCCTGCACTTCACGTTCAGCTTTACAAGCAAGATGGAATAAACGAGTGATATTAGTGAATCCTTATAGTCTAGAATGGTCTGAATCTCTCTATTTAATCCACCCAGAAAACGTGCAAGCATAGCTTCATTCTCCTCAACAATACCACATCTAATCATGCCAGTTTGTAATTCCTGATAATATTCTTCTACAGAATTTTCCCTTGTCTTAAACGCTGCAATTTTTGAAGCAATTCACGTTGATAATATGGTGGAACCCAACGCGTACGCATAGCAGTTTTCAAAGCAGCCCAAGTAGTTGGAATAGGATATAATCTACAATGTTCAGACCACCATACACATGCAAAACTAGTGAAAGCACAAACAGCAGCAACAACCCGTCTCTCCTCGGGATATTGTAAACATGTAAAACATTGTTCAGTTTCTAACTCCCAAGTAAGATATATATCAGGAACATATCTACCCTCAAATGGTGGAATATTCAATTTCAGTTTAGGAATATGCACATCATCTCGTACCTGAGGTGGTGGTGCAGGCCTACCATTACGAATATATACCTGAGGTCGACCTGCTGGTGGTGGTGCTGGTGGGTGCACGTAGTTCTGATTTTGATCAACCTCATCCTCATAATCGCCCGCATACTCATCATCCTCCTGGGTACCAGCAGCAGCAGTAGCAGGAGCCAAAGAAGCATCAATAACAGGAATAGCAGCACCAGAAGTTTGGCCATCCTCAATAGGAACACGCTTCGCTCGTCCATACTGATTCGGAAGGATGCGTTGTTGTTGGTGTTGCAGAGGTGCGATAGGTGCAGCCGGCGGTGGTGGTGGTAAACGCGCGAGCAATTCATTAAACTTGCTATCAAGCTTTGTTTCGAACATCTTCTCCATGCCATCTATCTTCTCCATGGCCTCGTCAAATCTGTTTAGCACATCTTGCACCTGTCCACTCATCATTTGCTGAAATTTATCATGTAGCTGTTTGTTCGTCAGGTTCTCCCAATCAGTCTCATCGGCTTGTGATCCTACCATGGTTAGCAGCAAATAGAAACACACAAGAATATGATCCTACAGACTACTAAGAAGTGGTGGTGGTGTATCACAAACCCGTCAAGCAAAACTCAAATTCTTACCAGTTCTTACCCAGCAGCAGGCGGTGATCGGCAACCGTTGTAGTCAAAACTCTCAAAGCTTGGATAGAGCGATTACCAGGGAGAGTCAAACACACGACGTAGATGTATGTGGAGCTGGGAAGGCTTATAATATGGTAGCAAAAAGGGTCAGCAATAATCAATTCAGAGATGCAAAGTTGAATAAACGCTCAACGACGGTACTGTGCTGGTCCTAGGCTAGACCGTGCTAGAGACGCGAGCCTAGAACATTAACAAAATCACGGCGCTGCACGTAAACAAGGGAAAAGCACACTCTGGATGTTTTTTTCGCTCTTTTTTTTGCGCTGTTTTTTTTGTGCTGCTTTTTTTTTTGCGAAAAATCGCTATAATGGCGAGTGTCTCAAAACTCTTCCTAGGTCAAACTGATAGGATGGGCACAAAATTTTTTCGACAATTTTTTTTTCGACTGCCCGGACCCAAAAACTGGAAACGGGTCAAAAAAACTTCCTATAATTGCACCTGTCTCAAAACACTCAGAAACACCTAAAAATAGGATAGCCAGAATTTTTTTCGAAAAATGCGTTTTCGAAAATTTTTGGGCCTAAACGGAGGGTGGTTTCCAGACTCTTTTTTTTTCGAAACCTACTCCGGCAAGGAAACACGAATCGGAATCTAGATGGATCTCAAAAACAAACCTAATATGACAAGAACTCGGATTGGTGGTGGATATATGGTGGTAGATGGCAGCGGTGGTGGTATATGACAGCGGTGGTGGTATATGGATACGGATTCGAAGCGGTGGCGGATAAGCGGTGGTGGTAGATGGAAGGGGCGATGATGATGGTGCGGCAGCGGCGTGACAACTTATGACCAGAACTCGAAACTCTAAAAGACTAGACTCTAAGACCAGCAACTTGACACGACGATGCAACCGCAAATTCTACAAAGCAAATACAGAAAAGATTATGCAAAGGCTCAGATTGTTTCGGATGGGATGAACTAACCCTAATTTGTTTTTGTTGGCTTTTTCGTGGACTATAGGTATGAAGAACAGACTCGATCTAAACTACGAAAAACTATAAAATCTCACCGAGCAACCTGGAAATCTGATACCACATGATAGAGGCAAAGGTGTCCCTTATTTCGATGAGATGATGGATATCGCTTTGGTGGCAGTCGACTTTGACGATCCGACTACGAACGTGCGAGGACGTCGCGCCTTAGCAATCGCTAAACCAACTCCGAGAGGTTATTGACCACGCTGGAGCACGATCAACCTGACCACGAGGGTCTATTTCCTGCGAGCAAACGAAGAACAAGCAAGAAACTGAGATTGCAATCTGGATATTGCGAATATAAGATGAAAGCTTTATTGATCAAGGTGGGGTTCTGTGACGCCTTTGTCTGGTCGTTGAACACAAACGAAGTACGCGAAGTTGCAGCTATGGCGAACTTTTAATCTAAACAAAACCCCAAAGTCTAAACGATGCCCTAAGGGCTGTATATATGGAGGAAGAGGGGGGAATTTCGTGGCCCTTGGTGGAGGGGTCCGAAATCAACCCTTATCTCTTGTTTCCCCACACATACGGACTCTAAAAATAGCCTATACTTATGTATTTCGAAATTACATGGGCCTGGCCCAATAATAAGGTGATGCAGCACCTATAATAGCCTCGAGACGAAATTTATGAAGTGGCATCTTGTATATTTCGTCCAAGGCTTCATGCACCCATTATGGTGGCTTCAAAGGCCTGAAATCATCACTTGTAACTCCGTTCTTGTTCCCCCTGCGCATGCCATCATCTCCATGCTTGTTCTTGCTCCAATGTTCATCCTTCTCCAAGCTAGGCCCTTCATTTGTAAGCAAAACAAACGTATCCAATTTAGGCAGCATCATATTCTCATGAACATTAAAATCATTACCAAGAAACGAAAGTACCTGGTAATTTAGTTGGCATGCACGAGCTCTAGTAATTGGTCCAGTATGTATAGCAGCAGGGGCTGTGGGTGTAACAATTGTATTGATGTCCTCATCATTCTCCCACCATGAGGCTATGGGTCCATCCAGTTGATGTGCGGCAAAGCACACCTTCTCAGCATCTATGCAACCTGCGGTGGTCAGCTCCCTTCCAATCCCGCGAAGTGAGTCATCAGCAACAATCGTTTCGGTGTTACTAGAGAACACTGGCGGATTCAACCTTAGAAAACGGGCTAAGTTGTCCACTGGAATATGATATGTTGTAGCCGTGTAGGTCAGCACATGCAATATGCTGGCAAGATAACACTATTGAACAATGAACAAAATAACAAGTATCACTACATGCATATTTGGCTGGTGGAGGCTCTACGGTTATCATTTGCATAAAGCTAATTTTTCCCTACAACAAAGGAATATATTTTATTTAACTACAAAGTTGATGTCATTATTGACAAGGTTCCTCCAACTCAATCCCAAAATAGTAATTAATAACCCAACAAATTCAATAAGTAAAGTGATGAGATCAAATCAATAATTCAAGTACCAGATACTCAAGATGTCCATAACCGGGGACACGGCTAACCATGATTAGTTTATACACTCTACAGAGGTTTGTGCACTTTTCCCCACAAGACTCGACGACATCCATGATCCGAAGATCGAGCCATAGTCTTTAAAGCATTAATTCTTTACTCTGGGTAGACAGTACCACCTACTTTCCCCTACATCTGCTAGCCTACCACTGAAAGAGGTCACACAACTTACTCAACTATGATAGAGCCCATAACGGCTTGTGTCTGCACACCGAAGTTTCTAGCATGAATAATCTTATGATCCCTTTGAGCCTGGGTGGCAAACCATAGGATGATCACATGGGTACTCCGAGATATCCTAGGACAACACTGGATTGCTCCAAGTGCCCTCAACCAATCCACCCAGATGTGCATTAAAGTAGCCACCTTAAGTTTCCCTTAGTTATAAATAACTATCACATCTTTCATGAATCCCACAAACCAATCCATGTCTACGAGCATAGCAGAGTAATGCAATCATAACGTAGCAATACCCGGGGTTTGAATGTAAGACAATAGGTTCCTACCTCATCAACTAATTCCCAAATACCCACATGTTATCAAATCCTACTCATGCAATGTTTGAGGGTTGAAACTAATGCATAAAACTGGGTAATAAAGGGATATGATCAAAGTGTTACTTGCCTTGCTGATGATCGGAAACCATAGAAATTCGTAGTAGTAAGCCTCGTACTCCGGAAACTCTATCATGAACAAACAATAGCATACATAAGCACTCAAGCATAAGATGCAAAGGTAAAACCAAAATAAAAGATCTAAACTGAAAGTTCAAGTGAAGAGCTCCGATTTGCAAAAAGAATCAGTCGAATCGGAGTTATGAAACTCAAACTGCGATCAAAAGAAGTTCAAATTCAAATATGCTTGAAACCAAATTTAAATTTTCAAAATGATGTTCAAGTTGATTATCTGGACAGAGGGGAATAAGATGAAGATTTCGGCGTTGGTTTCTATGGATTTGGATAAACGAGCAAAAAGTAGTGTGGGCTTGAAGATCAGGGACTAATCTGTAAGAAAACTATTCACGGATAGGTCCCTGGCCGAAAATTAAACTAAAAGTAAAAAACTATCGGACGAATGTCCGCTAACAGAGACTAACGAATGAATTCGTTCGTTAAAAGAGAAAATCGGGTGAACATTAAGCTAATTAACAAAAGCTAAAAATAAAACTGATCGAAAAGAATAAACCGAACTAAAAAACGGTCTGTTAAGTCGGTTTATACCGGTTCGGGGGAGGATGAACCGGCGGCGGCGGCATGGTTCTCCGCCGTCGGCAGCGGCGTTGGGCGGCGGCGGTGGAGACAGTACGGCAGCGGCGGCAGGCGGCGGCGGAGGCGCGAGCGGCGTCGACTGCGGGCGGCGGGGCGTCTTGAGTGGTGAGGAGAGGGGGTGGCGGCGTATTTAAAAGGGGGGCCGAGGCCGACTTGCAGAGGGGCAAGGCGACGGTGGAGTCGAAGTCGGAGCGGGATTCCGTCTCGGCCACGGTGGTGGCGCGCGCGGGGAAGGCGGCGGCGGGCCGGCTGGGCTTCGGCCCAGTCGGTTGAAGGGTTTTTAAAAAGAATCCCCGAAAAAGAAAAAAATCAAAAAATGAAATAAATAAAAATCCTAAAATCCCAAAAATAATAATATGTAGGGCAACATGAACATTTTTCTAGGCTAAAATGCAAGTTTTAAAAATGCAATTTTTCCCTAATTTAACCGAATAAAATCTCAAATAAAAATCAAATAAAATACATATTTTTATTTAAAATTAAATTTCCATTATTTCCTCTGTTTTGAAGAAGTCATATTATCTTCTCTCATTTATTTATTTATTTTGAAATAATTGGAAAAATAATTTCAAATAAAAATCACTTTGATCCAACTTACCAATTTTGAAAATTCAAAAATGGAATTTTGTGAAAACCTCCAACTCTCTCACATGGTCCTTGACTTGCTTAAGGTCTCTAGGATCAAAATGTCCAAATAAAATAAATTCAAAAAGCAAGAGCATGGATGCATATGATGACCTAATGATTAACATCCAAATTGAAAATTGGGATGTTACAATAAGATGCCCTCATGATTGATTCATATGGTGGCCTAATTCTTGTTCTAGGGAAGTGCTCCATACCCTTCCTTAGTGGAAATTGAAATTTAATATTGCCTTTTTCATATCAATCACGGCACCAATAGTACGTAAAATGGTCTACCAAGAATAATTGGACAAGACGGATTGCAATCAATATCATGAAAAATAAAATCTATGGGCATATAATTCCTATTTGCAATAATAAGAACATCATTAATTCTTCCCATAGGCTTTTTAATAGTAGAATCCGCCAAGTGCAAATTTAAAGAACATTCTTCAATATCGATAAGACCAAGCACATCACATAAAGATTTCAGAATTGTAGAAACACTAGCACCCAAGTCACATAAAGCAAAACACTCATAATTTTTAATCTTGACTTTGATAGTAGGTTCCACTCATCATGCAATTTTCTAGGAATTGAAACTTCTAATTCCGATTTTTCTTCCAAAGTTTTCATCATAGCATCAAAAATATGTTTAGTAAAAGCTTTATTTTGTTCATGAGCATGGGCTGAATTTATCATGGATTGCAACAAAGAAATACAATCAATCATAGAGCAACTATCATAATTAAAGTCTTTGTAATCCAAAATAGTGGGCACATCACTAGTTAAAGTTTTGACCTATTCAAACCAACTTTTATCAATTTTCTCAACAAGATTTTCACCCTCCGAATTATTAGGACGCCTTCTAGCTAAGACTCTTCTCCAGTCCCTTTATCATCTATTTTAATTTTACTAAACAAGGTATCAATAGAAGCAACACCAATCATTTTAAATCTTCATCACTTTTATGAAAGCAATCACTAGAAAATGCTTTTTCTAAAATTCTCTTCTAGCTCCAAGCATAGCAGTTCTTTTCTTACTTTCATCCATAGAAACATAAAGAGCTTTAACTGATTCCTCAACTTTAGGCAAAAAAAATTATCTTGAGATTTTCCACATCATGAGAAATTCTATCAACACTTCTAGACAAATCATCAATCTTATTTAGAATTTCTTCCATTGTAGCATTGAAAACTTTTTGAGTGTTGATAAATTCTTTAATATTATTCTCAAGATCAGACGTGTTCCTATTATAATTCTAAGAAGGATTACCATAAGAATTACCATAATTGTTAGAGGAATTACTAGGAAAAGGCCTAGGATTAAAATTACCTCTATAAGCATTATTATTGAAATTGTTTCGCGAGATAAATTCACATTTACGGCATCACTATTTTGCTCAATCAAAGTAGAGAAAGGCACATCATTAAAATCAATAGGAGCACTTTTATTAGCAACCAATTTCATAAGAGCATTAACTTTTTCACTCAAAGAAGAAATGTCTTCAACCGAATTAACATTTTTACTAGCAGGAGCTCTTTAGGTATGCCATTGTGAATAATTTGCCATAATATTATCAAGCAATTTGGTGGCTTCACTCAAAGTAATTTCCATAAAAGTACCACCTGCGGCAGAATCTAAAAGATCACGAGAAACAAAATTCAACCCCGCATAAAAAATCTGTATGATCATCCAAAGATTTAACCCATGAGTTGGGCAATTCCTTAGCATCATTTTCATCCTTTGCCATGATTGTGCAAGATGCTCATGTTCAAGTTGCTTGAAATTCATGATCTAGGTTCTAAGGGAAATAATTTTTGCGGGCGGAAAATACTTAGTAATAAAAGCATGCTTGCACTTATCCCAAGAATCGATACTATGGCGAGGCAAAGAGGAAAACCAAATTTTTGCATGATCTCACAAAGAAAACAGAAATAATTTCATCTTCACAACGTCATTGTCCACATTTTTTTATTTTGCATATCGCATAATTCCACGAAGGTATTAAGATGGAACACGACATCCTCATTAGGAGTACCGGAAAATTGATCTTTCATAACAAGATTTGGCAAAACGGTATTAATATCACAAGATTCCGCACTAGTGGCGAGAGGAACAATTAGAGTGCCAATAAAATCATTGTTGTTGGTATTGAAGAAATCACACAACTTGGTGTTCTCTTGAGTCATTGTGACTACACAACAATATTACACTCAAAAACAGATCTGACGAGAAAACGGCGAACGAAAAAGAGGGCGAATAAAACGGCAAATTTTTGTGGAGTGAGGGAGAGGAAAACGAGAGGAAAATGGCAAATAATGTAAATTCCGAGGATATGAGATTTGTGATTAGGAACCTGGTAGATGTTGACGATGTCTTCCCGGCAACGGAGCCAGAAATTCCTTTTGATGTCTGCTAGAACTACATCGGTATTTCCCCAAAGAGGAAGTGATGATGCAGCACAACAACGATATGTATTTCCCTCAGTGATGAGACCAAGGTTATCGAACCAGTAGGAGAACCACACAACACTACGTGAATGGCACCTGCACACAAATAACAAATACTCGCAACCCAGCGTATTAAAGGGGTTGTCAATCCCTTTCGGGTAACGGCGCCAAAAATTGGCAAAAGGACGTGAGAAAGTTGTAATAAATTGGTACATAGATCGCGTGGGAACGCGAGATAAAATAAATAAGAATAAATTGCAGCAAGGTATTTTTGTATTTTTGGTTTAATAGATCTGAAAATAAAAATAGATCGCAAAGGAAAATATAATAAAGAAGAGAACCGGGTGCCGTAGGTTTCACTAGTGGCTTCTCTCGAGAAAAATAGCAAACGGTGGATAAATGAATTACTGTTGGGCAATTGATATAACTTCAAATAATCATGACGATATCCAGGGAATCATCATTATATAGGCATCACGTCCAAGATTAGTAGACTGACTCATGCGGATGGATAAAAAGATAGATCTAATCATAAACTCAAAGTTCATCGGATCCCAACAAACATACCGCAGAAAGAGTTACATTACATGGATCTCCAAGAGACCATTGTACTAAGAATCAAAAGAGAGTGAGGAAGCTATCCAGCTACTAACTACGGACCCAAAGGTCTACAAAGAACTACTCACGCATCATCGGAGAGGCACCAATAGACACGATGAACCCCTCCGTGATGGTGTCTAGATTGGATCTGGTGGTTCTCGAACTTGCGGCGGCTGGAATTGATTTTCGTCGACTCCCCTAGGGTTTCTAGAATATTGGGGTATTTATAGAGCAAAGAGGCGGTTCAGGAGGCCACCGAGGTGGGCACAACCCACCTGGGCGTGCCTGGGGGCCCAAGCGTGCCCTGATGGGTTGTGCCCCCCTCGAGGCACCCCCAGGTGCTTCTTTGGCCCATTGGATGTCTTCTGGTCCAAAAAAATCCACAAAAAGTTTCGCTATGTTTGGACTCCGTTTGGTATTGATTTCCTGCGATGTAAAAAACATGCAAAAAACATCAACTGACACTTGGCACTATGCGAATAGGTTAGTACCAAAAAATGATATAAAATGACTATAAATTGATTGTAAAACATCCAAGAATGATAATATAACAACATGGAACAATCAAAAATTATAGATACGTTGGAGATGTATCACTATCCCCGAGGTAGATGTTGCTGCCGCCACCTGAGAAGCAACATCGGCCGTTTGGGCTGCCATGGCCGCCCGGTCGTAGATTGCAGCCGCGCTCATGCACCTTGTTAGCACGCGCATGGAGGCTGCAGCCGCACTCTTGCTGGAGTGGGACGCCAAAGTTGCCCTCACGATGCGCGTCCACATCCCCATCTTTCACTGGTGATGATTGAACAGTGAAATGATATTTGGGGAGCGAGCTAGTGTGGTTGACACGCCGGCTGTGGACTGTAGCGGACGCACCTTCTCGCATAAGCCATAGGTGTACTATACACCAACGATGCTCCAAGATATTTTGTACTGCATCTCACACGGTTGGTGATAATGAACTGTGTGGGATCTACTTGATTTTTCATCTTGATTTGAATTACATAATGGGGTCACAGCGGCAATGGAGGATGTTTGAATTGCTAGAACTTTTATCTGTAGTGAACATGCAACTATATGTGTGTCATAAAAAGTTGGAATTATTCAGGGTTCGTTTGGACATTTTATACATTAAATTGGTTTTCTAGCCATTTCAAGTGCACAATTCAAAATTAAACTACATGCACATGCTCCGGTGCACCAACATGGGTTGTAAAATCATATATGTATCAATGTGTTTATGCTTATGTCCCATGCAAGAAATGGGGATGAATTTCGAACACCACGGCATTATGGCTCTTTGGCAAAAGTTGAGGTACTTGCTTTTGTAATTCTAGTAAATCTAAAACCCATCTGAAATTCATGAACCTTGGCATGCTATCATGGAATGGCATCAACATGCTGGGGTAAAAAATATTGTCCCATTTGGGGCAGGTTATGGTATAAGCTTCTCACAAACCAGAGCTTCTCACAAGAAGCCTCATGGTTCCATTAGGGAAACATGTCACCTTTGTGGACAAAATGATATTCGTCACCTCTTCTTCCTTTCAATTTTTTCCTGGTGTCAACATAGAACAACAAGAGTGTCGTGTTAAATTTTTGATTTTTCCGGGGATCGTTTGGACATTTTTATACGTTAACTGGTTTTTTTAGGCATTTATGTGCATAATTCAAAATTGAACTACATGCACATGCTCCAGTCCATTAAAAACGGGTTGCAAAATCAAATGTTTGTCCTTGGTTGCAAGCTTAGGTCACATGCAAGAGATGAGAACGAATGTCAAACACATTGACATTGTCGCTCGGCCGCTAACATTGAGATGCAAGGTTTTAAAATTCTAGTAAATCGAAAACACAATTGAAATTCATGAAACTTGACATGATATCATGGAACGGCATCGACATGCCATGGTAAAAATACTGTCCCATTTGGGGCAGGTTTGGGTATAAGCTTCTCACAAACAAGAGCTTCTCTCACAACAAGCCTGATGGTTTCGGTAGGGAACGTGCCACCTTGGGGGACGAAACGGTATTTGTTGCCTCTTCTTACTTTCAAATTTTTTATCGTGTCAACATAGAACAACATGAGTGTTGTGTCAATTTTTGGGATTTTTCGAGGTTCGCTTGAACATTTTTATACATTAACTGAGTTTTCTATGCATTCGTATGCATATTTCAAATTTGAACTACATGCACATGCTCCAGTGCATATAAATGGGTTCAAAATTGGAATATGTGTCCTTGGTTACATGCCTAAGTCCCATGCAAGAAATGAGAATGAATGTCAAACACCTTGCCACCGTCGCTCAGCCGCTAACATTGAGACACATGGTTTTTAAATTCTAGTAAATAGAAAATGCGTCTGAAATTTATGAAACTTGACATGCTAGCATGGAATGGCATCAACATGCAGTGGTAAAAATATTGTCCCATTTCGGGCAGGTTGGGGTACATAAGCTTCTCACAAACCAGAGCTTCTCACCACAAGCCTCATGGTTACGGTAGGGAATCTTTCACCTTTCTGGACGAAACGATATCCGTTGCCTCTTCTTGATTTCAATTTTTTTTCTAGTGTCAACATAGAACAACATGAGTGTTGTGTTAATTTTAGGAATTTTTTGGGGTTCGTTTGGACATTCTTATACATTAACAGAGTTTCCTATGCATTTATGTGCATAATTCAAATTTGAACTATAGGCACATGCTCAAGTGCATGTAAATTGTTTGAAAAATCAAATATGTGTCCTTGGCTGCATGCTTAGGTCCCATGCAAGAAATGAGAATGAATGTCAAACACCTTGCCACCGTCGCTCGGTCGCAAACATTGAGATAATGGTTGTTAAATTCTAGTTAATCCAAAACTCGTCTGAAGTTCATGAAACTTGACGTGCTATCATGGAGCGGCATCATCATGTTGTGGTAAAAGAATTGTCCCATTTGGGGCAGGTTTGGGTATAAGGTTCTCACAAACCAGAGCTTCTCACAACAAGCCTAATGGTTTCGGGAGGGAATGTGCCACTCTTGGGGACAAAACAATATCCGTTGCCTCTTCTTGCTTTCAAAATTTTTATAGTGTCAACATAGAACGACATGAGTGTTGTGTCAGTTTATGGTATTTTTTGGGGTTCGCTTGGATATTTTTATACATTAACTCGGTTTTCTAGGCATTTTATGTGCATAATTCAAATTTGACCTACATGCACATTCTCCAGTGCATATAAACTGGTTGAAAAATCAAATATGTGTCCTTGGGTGCATGCTTATGTCCCATGCAAGAAATGGGAATGAATTTCAAACACCAGGGCACTGTTGATTGCCGGCAAAATGTTGAGATACTTTGTTTTTAAATTCTAGTAAATCCAAAACTCGTCTGGAATTCATGAAACTTGGCATGCTATCAGGAATGGCACCCGACATGTTGTGGTATTTTACGGGTCCAATTTGAGAGAAGGTGCACTCGAATAACAGCCAACATAGGCATTTTGAAAAAATAGCTGCCACTTTAATATCTCAAACATTTGTATAATTCAAATCATGTGTGTTATGTTAACCATTCACGTGATGCCATGTGTCTTGGTTTTAATGGCTATAGGAGGTGTCGTGCGGATAGCTGCTTGACTGAACATGACGCTTGCGAGCGCAGTCTGATGCGCAGGCTGACCGAGAGGCGTGCAAACTGTCCTCCAATGCGCATGCTCACCGGGAAGCCTACGAGTTGTACGTAGCGCAGGCTCACTAGGAAGCGAGCCCTTTGACTTCCATGGCCGCCCGCCTTGCTCGCATCCTCTCCATTAATGGCGACCGAGCCGCTGTTTAATACGGGCAACCTTACTGTTTGCCTCCCATTCCCCTTCCTCCCGCACACCTCCACCAATGCCATGGTGCAGAAGGATCATCTGCCACAAATCTTCAAGTTTGGTGAAGTCGACTCCGAGCCAGAGGAGATAGAAAATAAGGAGAAATGGGGCCTCATGGACATGTCCCTGAATGAGCTGGCGCGGCGGTTGCTGCCCCCTCTCCCGTCCCAGTTCCCATCCCTGCGCCCGCGCCAGCGACCATCCCCATAGCATTGACAGGCTGGTCGCCGAGCACTATCACATAGCTAGAAGCCGCGGGCGTTAGTGAGGTCTCCATGGACCCGCGCGAGCTCGTGTACATGCCAGCGCCAACGCCCGTGCGTGCCCCTCCACCCACCGCGGCGCCGGTCTCCATGCGTTTGGCTGCACCCGCCGCACCCGTGCTCGTGCGCGCCCCGCTCAGCAGCATGGGACGCTGCCATCGACCGCTACTTCTCAGCGCCAACAGTTGTCGTCCTCCCGCACCCCGCCCGTCGATCGCGCTACGACATGATGTTTGATTTCCAAGTGAAGAACATTCTGTGCTGCCTTGAAGACTTCAACAACGGTGTCCCGGAGGACGACAACGACAACAACGACGCGGCATGCCGCCTCCACCACCGCCAGAAAATGTTTTTTGGGGGTTTAATACTGTATCTCGATCATATAAATATAAATTCACAGTGTGACTAAATGAAAGATATGGTTTGAATGAACTTGCATTTTTCTCTCTTAATGCACAGACTTATCAAACGATTTTCTTTTGAAAAAATGTCAATGGTTTTTAAATATAAAACACTCATCACAAACGTTTTAGTTAGAACACCCGTATGCAAACTGACAGCTTCCCCAGGAAGCCAAGGGAAAATGTGCCGAGCGGGATTTGTGCAGCTCTTGATCGCAAATGTTTTAGATTGAACACCCGTTGCAATGTGAGAGCTATGGTCTTCCCCCTTAAGTCAAGGGAAAATTCACAGAGCAAGATTTGTGCATCTCTTCAATGCAAACGGTTCAGATTCAATACGGTATGCAAAGTCAGACTTCAGCGCTAAGCCAAGAGAAAATGCGCCGAGCATGATTTGTACATCCCTTCAACGCAAACGGTTGTTTTGGATGACCAGTGTGCAACCACGTACAGACAATTTGGTAAGATTTGCATCTGTCATATTAGGTATATTGCCATTTGTCAAACTGGAAAGATTGACATGTGGTGATCTAGTAAGATTGCCATTTGTCAACCTTATAACACTGCGATTTGTCAAAATATGCAGCTAAAAATCACTAGCACTATCTAATTTTTGCAACTAAAATTCAGTAATTAAGCATATTCATAGATAAAGCAGTCATTCTTTATACAAACAGTTCAACTCGACAGCTGAACCGACCAAACTTTCCCCAAATGTTGCCAACCACGTACTGAAATAGCTAGTTCAACTATATATACTAGCTAATTTTAAGTACATTGTATAGTTCCACCACATCTATAGTCATATGAACTGAACAAAATAGCCCCAAAATACTACTACGGAGGGGCTTTGTACTAGTTCCGGCAGCCTCTCCTCTGCCGAGCGCACTTAATAAGAGGCGGAGGAGAAGGAGCCTACCGACGAGCTGGACAACTGCAATAAGGTGCCTGCCGCCATTGCACCTTCAGCCATGCTCACCTCGAATGCCCTCTACCACTCCAGACGCCCCCTCTCGAAGAGGTGGTTATCCTCGTAGATCTCCTTATTCCTCGCCTCTGAGGCAGCGTGTGTCGTGGCCACGACAGCGGTAAGTCTCTTTGCATGCTCGATGAGGTGCTCCCCCTCCTCCTGCAAGAACTCGGTGTAGCGCACAAGGTCGCTGACGCATGTGCGGGTCTCCACCTCCGCCTCCCACCTTTGGGCGATGGTGGCAGAGCGGATGATGACCCTGGCGGTCGATGATGTGCAGGCAGCCATAGCGGGCGACGATGGGGTGGTGACCACGACCACCACCTCCCGCCTTCGGGTCGCGGTGGCGGAGCGGGTGATGACCATGGTGGCCGGCAGTGGGGTGGCGGTCACGACGGCCACCTCCCGCCTTCGGGTCGTGGTGGCGAAGAGGACAATGGCCCTGGCTTTCAACGGTGGTGTGGCAGAAATGGTGATGACCCACAAGTATAGGGGATCAATTGTAGCTCTTTTCGATAAGTAAGAGTGTCGAACCCAACGATGAGAAGAAGGAAATGACAAGTGGTTTTCAGCAAGGTAATGTCTGCAAGTGCTGAAATTGTAAGTAACAGAGTAGTTTGATAGCAAGATAATTTGTAATGAGCAAGTAACAATAATAGTAACAAAAGTGCAGCAAGGTAGCCCAATCCTTTTGAGGCACATGACATGCCAAATAGTCTCTTATAATAAGCAAAGCGTTCTTGAGGGTACATGGGAATTTCATCTAGTCACTTTCATCAAGTTGATTCGATTTGTGCTCGCTACTTTGATAATTTGATATATGGGTGGACCGGTACTTAGGTGTTGTCCTTACTTGAACAAACCTCCTACTTATGATTAACCCCCCCGCAAGCATCTGCAACTACGAGAAAAGTATTAAGAATAAATTCTAACCATAGCATTAAACTTTTGGATCAAATCGGTCCCTTACGGAATGGCGCATAAACTAGGGTTTAAGCTTCTGTCACTCTCGCAACCCATCATCTAATAACTACTCCACAATGCATTCCCTTAGGCCCAAATATGGTGAAGTGTCATGTAGTCAACATTCACATGACACCACTAAGGGAATCGCAACATACATACTATCAAAATATCGAACACATATCAAGTTCACATGATTACTTGCAACATGATTTCTCCCGTGACCTTAAACAAAAGTAACTACTAACAAGTGATAAACATGCTCAAGATCAGAGGGGTATTAAATAGCATAATGGATCTGAACATATAATCTTCCACCAAATAAACCATATAGTAATCAACTACAAGATGTAATCAACACTACTAGTCACCCACAAGCACCAATCTATAGTGCCAGTAACAAGATTGAACACAAGAGATGAACTAGGGTTGGAGATGAGATGGTGCTGTTGAAGATGTTGATGGAGATTGCCCTCCCGAAGATGGGAGAGTTGTTAGTGATGATGATGACGATGACTTCCCCCTTCGGGAGGGAAGTTCCCCTGGCGGAATCGCTCCGCCGGAGGGCAAAAGTGCTCCTGCCCAAGTTCCACCTCGAGACGGCGGCGCTCTGTCCCGAAAGTCCTCTCCTTATTTTTTTCTAGGTCAAAATGACTAATATACCAGAAGATGGGGCACCGGAGGTGGGCCTGGGTGAGCACAACCCACCAGCCCAGGTGGGTTGTCCCCACCTGGTGGGCACCCTCTGGTACTTATTTGCTACAATATTCTTTATATATTCCATAAAAATTCTCCGTGAAGTTTCATCTTATTTGGAGTTGTGCAGAATAGGTAGCCTGACGTAGCTTTTCCAGGTCCAGATTTCTAGGTGCCGGAATTCTCCCTCTTTGTGTGTACCTTGCAAATTATGAGAAAAATGCATTATAATTACTCCAAAAAGTGTTATTATGCATAAAAACACCATAAATAAAAGTAGGAAAACATGATGCAAAATGGACATATGAACTCCCCAAGCTTAGACCTCGTTTGTCCTCAAGCGAAAACCGAAATAAAAAAACATGTCCACATGCTTAGAGAGAGAGGTGTCGATAAAAACAAAATACGGACATAGAAGCATCATGTTGATTATTATAACAGCAAAAAACTTAAACATAGGGCTTTTATCATAAATCTTTTATCATAGCCTTCTCATGAATAAGTGACAATTCATCACACTATCGAAGTATAAAGCAAAAACTCTATTACAAACCAACAAACTATGTTCTCAGTCAACTTTGCAACTATAATTCATCATGTTTTCAGGAAGGGTCACGTATCGGAGCCTTTTAGGCAAGTCCACATACTCAACCATCATATAGTATTCTATGATTGCTAACACTCACCGCATACACATGAGCAAAATGGTTCAGCCAGACACATAGAAAGATAGGGGCTTATAGTTTCGCCTCCCAACGTATTCACCTCAAGGGTGATGTCAACAATAATAACTCATGCTACCCATATTCAATTGGACATATGTGCCTAGATATTTCCTCACCACATGATGCTTGCCAAAGGAGAAAATAAAAGGGAATAGAGAGAAAACTTCGACTCTTTGCATAAAAGTAAATACATAAAAGTAAAAGATAGGCCCTTCGTAGAGGGAAGTAGAGGTTTCCATGCGCTTATTTGTTTGTATGCTCAACCCCTTAGTGCAAAATAGCATCGCATTGTATTGCCCCTTGTGATGGCAACCTTTATTATGCAGTCTGTGGCTTTTATTCTTCACCATCACAAGTTCGCACAACGCTCAATTTTCTCTTACACTAAATGACCTCTCACTTTTAGAAGCAATTTTTATTGCCTTATTGCACCGATGACAACGTACTTGAGGGATCTTGCTCAATCCCTAGGTAGGTATGGTGGACTCTTGAAAATAAGATTTGGGTTTAAGGGTTTTTGGATGCACAAGTAGTATCTCTACTTGGTGCGGAACTTTTAGCTAGCAAAGATAGGGGCAAGAACCACATGTTAAAGGATCTATGACAATATGACTTCTATGTGAATATGAACAAACATAAATCATTAAGTTGTCTTCCTTGTCCAACATCAATAATTTTGGCATATAATATTTTGATGGGGGCTCACAATCACAAAAGATTTCTAGGATAGTATAGGTCCCACGAAGATATGGGCGTGAAATTCAAACATCTGGGCGTCGTGGCTTGGCCGGAAAGATTGAGAAACTTGGTTTTTTAATTCCTGTAATTCCAAAACATGCCTGAAAATCATGAAACTTGGCATGGTGTCATGGCATGGCACCAACATGCTGCGGTAAATTTTCTGGCCGAATGGGGACAAGCTTTCGTGTAAGCTTCTTGCAAACCAGAGCTTCCCTCAAGAAGGCTCGTGGTTCCGAGAGGGAACGTGTCACCTCCGTGTGCAAAATGACATACGCACACTGCCTTCTCCCGCCTTAATTTTTTTACACCGCCAGATTAGACCAAATAGAAGTACCATGCTAAATTTTGGAATTATTTCGGGTTCGTTTGGCCTTTTTTATACATTAGTTGAGCTTATGGGCATCTAATGTGAATAATTCAAATTTGAACTACAAGCACATGCTCCAGTGCACCAAAGTTGTTTGAAAAATCACATGTGTGTCCTTGGGTGAATTTCTAGGTCCCATGCAAGAGATGGGAGTGAAATTCAAACATCTGGGCTTCATGGCTCAGTCGGAAAGATTGAGAAACTTGGTTTTTTAATTCCTATAATTCCAAAAGACGCCTAAAAATCATGAAACTTGGCATGGTCTCATGACATGGCACCAACATGTTGTGGTAATTTTTCTATCCGATTTGCGAAGGCGCATACATTAACAATCAACAAAGTCATTTTGGAACAAGTGCTGTCACGTTACAAATCGGAAACACAAGTATTATTGAAACTGTGGGCATTTGACTTACCAATTACGTGCGGCCATGCGTCCCCTTTTTTATTGGCTAGGAGGTGTCGTGCGGGGTAGCTATTTGAGTACGGGAGGCATGCGATCAGACCCCTACGCGTGCTCAACGGGGGGGAGCCCTTTTGACCGCTACCCGCCGCGCACCTCCCTCCCAATGTCTCCATTAATGGCGCCTGAGCACCTGTTCTACGGCGTGTCTATATGTCTCACTGGACTGAGATTTAAGAGAGAAAAATGAAAATCTGAAAATAAAGTTTTACACGGATCTTGATGTAATATCCGACGGACCTATATAGCATCGACTGCGACTTATAGCAAGCATGATGAATATAAGGACGATGACATTGGATAATAACTGTCTTACATATTTAGAAACATAAATAAAAAACCACATGCGGCAACACCCAATATACACAAGGGAAGAAGAAGAAAGACAACTAGTCTCCGCGGCGGGCGGCGACAAGCTCTTTCTTGTCTCAAGATGCTGGTTGAGAGCATCCACATATTCCTCCACCAGCCTTTTGCGCTTGATGCGCAACATGGCATTCTCGTCCATAAGTTTCTCGATGATGATGCCGGTCCTCTTCAACAAGGCAGTGGTCTGCTCCTGCTGCTCTGCACTTCCGACGATCTTCGCCCTCAGCAGGTCGCGCTCGGCCCGGAGCTTCGCATTGCTCTCATTTAGTTGTCGGATGATGTCGGTAGACTGTTCAAACATGGCTTGCGGGTCATCCTGCAACCTCGCCCACCTGGAGATCTGATCCATCTGCCTAAGGACGAGGGCACGCATGCGCCTGTAAGAGTCCTCACCTACCCGCGAGGCATTTTCCTAGGCCACCGTGGTGCGAGAGGACATCTCTGCCGCATTCGCGGCACAGTGGGACATCTCTTCTACTTCCGCGATGTGGACGGACCAGTCTGCTGCTTCGACGGCGCGGCGGGTCCTCCATGCTGCTTCGGCGGTGCGGCGGGACCTCTCTGCTGCTACGGCCGTGCGGCGGGACATGTTGGCTGCTTTTGCGGCAAGGCGGGACATCTCTCGTGCTCCCGCTTACAGGCTCGCCTCTCCCTGGTGGCAATCTCTCGACCCAGAACTCACGCTGGCCATGGTGGACGCAAGGTAACGATGATGAATGACTTGTTTGTTTTTGACTTTTTGTGGATGAGGAGTTGAGGAGGAATGTGCAGTCATCTTGAAGTAGTAGTATTTATGACCGCGTAGCAATACGCTCCTAAGTGGGAAATCGTTTAGGTTTTGATCGGTGTGAATAGGTTTGCAATTTGGAATGTGACGGGACACGGCCTCCCTGTTCTTCTAAAAAAAATTGTGATGGGACGGATGCTCAAAATTTACTGACGGTTATAAGTGCGGCACTATTCCCGAAATGCGTAACTTGGGCACGTATGCCTTCTCGGCCGCGTACGTGGCATTTGCACCATAGGGTGCACCGCAATAGGCAATGTCAGCACCATCGCACATGGTTCTTTTAATTAGAATGTGTGTGCCCGTCTAGCACACACACATTGATCTACCTAACTGTTTCAGTTTGTTGTGGCTAATAGCAAACAGTGCATGCATGTGAACTGTCTGCCATCAATCGCAGACACTTTGATCTGGCTGGCCCGTTTCTATTCTGTTGCCTAACCGCAAATAGTTAATCCTTCTGAAGCGTATGCCCTCAGTCACACACACCTTGATCTGGCTGACCATTTCTTTTGTGTTGCCTAATCACAAACAGTTCATCCGAGTCAACCGTATGTTGTGTATCGCACACGCCTTCATCTGGCTGCCCGTTTCTTTTCTTCCTCCTCATCAAAAATAGTTAATTGAACTGAACCGTATGCCCTTCATCACACACGCAACTAAAACCTGAACCATGTTTGATGCATCCGTCATCGCAAATGTTTTATACATTTTTGACGGTTTTCATACAACACCGTTTGCGATTATTGTATCGCACACAGTTTCTCGAAGGGTCTCTGATCATAGTGTCGCGTTAGCAGCATCCTGTATTAGTGCCACTTCTCTTTAGGGAGATCAACATGAGTAGCAAAAGATTCACATAAAGAGGCTACTAACTCAGAATCAAGTCCATATTTAGTGCTAAACTTTTGAAAAGCATTGGTGTTCATAAAGGATTTAACACAATCAAACTTAAGCTTAATACCTCACTCTTTACCTTCGTCGAGTTCCCAATCTTCATAGTTGTGTTTAATTCTTTCTAAGAGGTCCCACCTGAATTCAATTGTCTTCTTCATAAAACAACCGGCACAAGAAGTATCAAGCATGGATTGATCATTACGAGAAAGTCGAGCATATAAGTTCTTAATGATAATTTCTCTCGAGAGCTCATGATTGGGGCATGAATATAACATTGACTTAAGACTCCCCCAAGCTAGAGTGATACTTTCTCCTTCACGAGGGAAAAAATTATATATATAATTCCGACCACGATGAACTAGATGCATAGGATTAATTTTTTGATGGAATTCCAATTTCAAACGATTCCAATTCTAATATCCAATATCATCACATAGCCTATACCATGTCAATGCCTTTCCCTTCAAAGATAAAGGGAAAAACTTCTTCTTAGCTTCATCTCTGGGTAAACCTGCAAGCTTAAACAATCCACAAATTTCATACACATATGTCAAGTGCATATCAGGATGTTCGGTTCCATCTCCTGCATAAGGATTAGCTAGCAGTTGTTCTATCATACCCGAAGGAATTTCATATTCAGTATTTTCAGTAGGTGCAGTGGGTTGAGGGGAAACTAATTGTGGTTCCAATCAAGGTGAAGATACCCCGAACAAACCCCTCAATGGATTGTTCTCCATAGTAACAAGTGACAATAAATTTCAGCACGTAGTAATAATTTTTCCTTACCAAGAGCACTTCACTCCCCGGCAACGGCGCTAGAAAAGAGCCTTGATGGCCCACAAGTATAGGGGATCAATTGTAGTCCTTTTAATAAGTAAGAGCGGTGAACCCAACAAGGAGCAGAAGGAAATGAAAAGTGGTTTTCAGCAAGGTAATGTCAGCAAGCGCTGAAATTATAAGTAACATATAATTTGGTAGCAGGATAATTTGTAATGAGCACATAATGGTAACGGCAAATAATATGCAACAAGATAGCCCAATCCTTTTGTGGAAAAGGACGGGACAAAACGGTTTCTTATAATAAGCAAAGTGTTCTTGAGGGGACACATGAATTTCATCTAGTCACTTTCACCATGTTGGCTTGGTTTGTGTTCACTACTTTGATAGTTTGATATGTGGGTGGATCGGTGCTTATGTGATGTTCTTACTTGAACAAACCCCCTACTTATGATTAACCCCCTCACAAGCATCCTCAACTATGAGAAAAGTATTAAGATAGAATTTAACCATAGCATTAAACTTTTGGATCCAAATCGGTCCCTTACGAAGTAGCGCATAAACTAGGTTTTAAGCTTCTGTCACACTAGCAACTCATCATCTAATTACTACTCCACAATGCATTCCCTTAGGCCCAAATATGGTGAAGTGTCATGTAGTCGACATTCACATGAGACCACTAAGGGAATCACAACATCCATATTATCAAAATATCAAACACATATCAAGTTCACATGATTTCTCCTATGACCTCAAGAACAAAAGTGACTACTCACAAGTGATAAACATGTTCATGATCAGAGGGGTATTTAATAGCATAATGGATATGAACATATAATCTTCCACCAAATAAACCATATAGTGATCAACTACAAGATGTAATCAACACTACTAGTCACCCATAGGTACCAATCTGAGGTTCTGGTTCAAAGATTGAACACAAGAGATGAACTAGGGTTTGAGAGGAGATGGTGCTGGTGAACATGTTGATGAATATTGGCCTCCCCAAGATGAGAGGGTTGTTGGTGATGACGATGACAATGATTTGCCCCTCCGGGAGCGAAGTTTCCCCGGCGGAATCGCTCCGCCGGAGGGCAAAAGTGCTCCTGCCCAAGTTCCGCCTTGAGACAGCGGCGCTCCATCCCGAAAGTCATCCCCTTATCTTTTATAGGTCAAAATGACTTATATACCAGAAGATGGGCACCGGAGGTGGGCCGAGGAGGGCACAACCCACCAGGGCGCACTTGGGCTAATGCTTATTTATTCCATAAAAATTCCTCATGAAGTTTCAGCTCATTTGGAGTTGAGCAGAATAGGTAGCCTGACGTAGCTTTTCTAGGTCCAGATTTCCAATTGCCAGAATTCTCCCTCTTTCTGTGAACCTTGCATATTATGAGAGAAAAGGCATGAGAATTACTCCAAAAAGCATTGCTATGCATAAAAACATTATAAATAACAGTAGATAAACATGACGCAAAATGGACGTATCAGCCGACCTCCGAGTCAGCAATGGAGAAGATCCTACTTATTATCTCACCAATGCACGAGCGTCGTCGAGCGTCCTGAACGCATAGCGGCGGTTCTGAAGACTACCACCGATTGCCCGAAATCGACGTCGGTCTCGGGGAGTACACCTAGTGGGTGCACTTAGATTGCCCCCATTGGAAAGTGATTCGTCGATGAGCTAAAGAAACAACTACAAACAGCCTCAGGGTGAAACGACCGCTAGTTCTAAGACTACCACCGACTGTTCCAGTGAATGGTAGCCTCGGGGACTACACGAGTGGGTGCACTCAGCATGCCCCAACTGGATCATGAACACCTAGTGGGTGTGCCCTACATAAACCCACTGACAGAATCCTACCACGGGAAAAAAGGAAAAACATAGACTGGGAATTATACTCACAATGGTACTTACTCGGACATTGGCCTGCAGTGCTGCACTGGCGTCGTAAGCTTCCTTCAGTCGATTGCACATCAACCCCACCTAGATCAGAGCCTCGTTGCTCACCCCCACCTGATCCTCACAGACATGGTACATGGGGAAATAAGTAGCTGGGGCCGACGGAGTCGCGGATGTTGGCCTGGGGCCAGAACCACCGCTGCTCCACTCAGAGGAGCCTGGGAGGACCCTGCAGGTAGGACCACCACAGCCGAAGATGCTAAACCACCCTGAGCCAGAGGACTCAGCCTTGCATTCTTGGCGGCGGCCTTTGCTGGAGAAACGTGGATCACTCGGCGAGGAGAGGCGTCTGTCATTGGCACGTCAGCACTCGACATATCCTCTCTGATAGCATCCGGTTTCGGTGGGTCAGCCCTCTCTTCATCGTCCAGCTGGATAATCTCGGCAGAGCTGCATGAACCAAAGAAACCATTAGAATTCAGTCAAAAAGGACCTAACCTTCCGAGTCGGTCGGTGCAACATGCCTTTGGATGTGGCGGCATCCGCCGCATTAGCATCATTTAGGCCCGGTGGCGGGCGTGCGGATCGACAGAAGTCGTCAAAGTGTCATTGCTAAATGAATCGAACAACACCCAGTTAGCAACTGAGTTGACGGAAAAACAAACAACGAATCGGCAAGAGCACTCATGTTGAGGCCACAGGCACTACCACCTTGATCTGTGGCACTACGACCTTCTGAGGCTTGGAGGAGATCTGCTTGGACAGTTTGGACTGCTTCTCTACCGAGCTCTCAGCCTCAGCACGAGCGCGCTTGGAGCTCCGAGTTTCTCGACCTAAAGTAGTGGGCTATTGAGTCTCTCCTACCTTGCCCTTTGGGTTGTCCAGCTCCTTCGAGCGGGGTTCCTTGGGAGCCTCATAAGATGGAGAAGACTCCGCCTCCTCCCCTCCTCAGAACTTTCATCGTCATCATCGTCATCGTCGCCGTCGTCATCACTCTCGTCGTCATCGGCCCCTCCGAGTACTGCTGCTTCGTGTCACTCGTCACATCTTGAGGCAAGCGGTCCACCACCGGGATCCTAGAAACAAGTTCTAGAAGTCCTGAGAGGCGAACACATAACATCATGAGGATCAGCTTTACAAAAGGCAGCATATGATCAAGTTGTCTGAACTAAGAGTAATTACCTCAATGGGCGACAAGTCCTTGTGAAAGGCTGGCACCAACCGAGTTCCCCGCGGGTTGTCCCGAGCATAGGTGATGGCCTTAATCTTGGCCCCGACCTCCTTCTTAGTGAGACCCTCAGGGTGCACTCAGGTGGAGTCACCCGGCCCCTCATACAGCCACATGGGGTGAGCCCTGGCTTGAAGTGGCTGGATGCACCGAGTGAAGAAGGCCTCCAACAAATCCATATCGTTCACCCTGGCATTCACGACTCCTATCAACACACTAGACAAGATATTGATGCCCACCTTCTCCTCCTTCACCACAGTAAGGGTCGCCGGAGCTCATACACTCTCGGGCGAATATGGCGGAAGGCCCGACTGACTGTTGGCACTGGGGACATCCCTACAGTAGAACCAAGTCTCTTGCCAACCCTTAACGGAGTTTGGGAAGCTCATCTTCAGGAAGGATCTTCCCCCACAAACCTAGATTCCCAGACCCTCGCACAACTGGGCGGCATTGGTTTTCTCACCAGCCGGTGAGTCCTTCTTCACGGTCATTGACCGATAGGTGAAGATGTATTTGCAGAGGCCCCAGTGAGGGTGGCAACCCAAGAAGATATCGCAGAGAGAGATGAAGGCCGAGAGATAAATGATAGCGTTGGTGGGAAGGCGATGGAGTTGCATGCCGAAGTATTCGAGGAACGCTCAGAAAAAAGGGTGGGAGGCATGGAGAAGCCCCGCTCAACGTGGGTGACGAGCAGGACACGCTCGTCCTCCTTAGGCGCCGGCTCTACCTCCCCTACGCCCGGGCGATGCCATCCTTCGTGCGGAATCAGCCCCTCTTCCACCAGCTCCTCCAGCCGTCGAGCAGAGATGCGCGACGGGATCCAGTCCCTTGCCTCGCCACCGGCCATCGCACTAGAGCCGAAGGAGGTGGCCTTGCCCGCCTTCCTCGCCTTCTCCACCTTGGTCGTGGAACCCTTCACCATCGTCACGCGCTTGAGTGGAGGAGAGGAGCGGTGGAGTCAGAACAGGAGAAAGGGGATCTGAGGCCCTGGCCTCTGTCTTCAGATCTTTTATATCATCGAACGAACTCGAGCTAGATCTCCCACCGCGAATCCCCGGATCGATGGCCCATGCGACAGGGCTTTGCATAGAGCAGGTGCAACATGTGGTGGAGATCATGTGCGCAAATCAAGGAGCCAGACCCCCACTTTCCCACTAAGGCACGATGTTACCGCTTCTGCATGCGAATAGACAAATTCAAATCCTGAGATTTCTGGGATGAATCAATCTGATTGATTACCCATGATCCCTTTCCTAAAGGGCGCATGTCAGCCCAACTGAATACCCTTCGCGGGGACCCGTGCACTCGGCCACATTAAACACCCGACTGAAGTCTTCTTCAGGATCGTTATGTGATGAGCTTCACGCCCTTCCGCGTGTTCACTTGGCCCTCTCAGTAGGCTCCAAGGCACATGACTGGTAAACCTAGACCTATAGAAGGCCCGCGCTGGCGTTCCCCTAGGATAAGGAGTGGTGTCTCTTTAGAGAGTCTGATCAAGCGCTGGCATCGCCACTTGGGTTGTGATGGCATGCCCACACTCGGCCCCCTAGTCTATCTCCTCCGAGAGACCAAACGAATGCCACCGGGTTTTTTCTTGATGGCCGACAACACCCGGTTATCTGGGTAAACCTATAGTCCAGAATCCATTGTGTTCTCGTCCAAGGAACAACAAATCACAGTTCGAAAACATATTCTGAGTGCCCTTGCAGCACCCAGACTCAACTGAAGGGTCGGTTTGTTTGTCCTACGAAATCTCAACCGATTTGAGGGATAATGATGTGGTCACCTATTACGGGTAGGGTCAAGGAACCATCAATTGGGACCCACATGGGGCCCATCACCATCATAGATAGGTCCCTAGACCGTGCCAACATTCGGATGCATACATCAGGAAGTTCACTCGGATGGCTCCCCGATACTCGGACGATCGCATGTCAGTCGGCTGATGGACCACCACTCGGACAGTGAGGACAGGGGGACATCATGAGAGTTGCAACAGTCGAGGAATCCTAAGTCATCCACTAATTAGAGTTATAGCTATTGTTACCTGTAACTGCTGTAGTAGAGGCTCATTACACTAGTAACTGACCCATTCAATGACATTTATTGCCTCGGCGGCATGGGAGACATGGGGCTGCAACACACTCTATATAAGTTGTGCCCCTCTCCATAGCCAGGCATGTTCAATCCCTATAACCATACCCATCAAATCAAAGAAAGCCTCTGGGCACGAGACGTAGGGTTGTTACCTCCGCGGAGAGGGGCCCGAACTCGTTAAACACCGAGTGTTACACCTGTGCTGTAGCTAGGCGCTGCCCCTTATTTGTACCCCTAGTACTCATTGTCAGGATCATAACCCCGACATCAAGTGCCTCTTCATGAGCGGCAAGTTATTCTTCATGAGTGTCAAGGCCTACCTTGCGCTCATTTATCTTGGCATCGGCCGTCGCTATCCTCTGCACGAGCTCTTCTTATGCCTTGTCGGCTTCAGCCTTCTCCAAGATAAACTTATCCCACTCGATGGCGAGTTTCCTTTGGCGGTCTGCCAAATCTTGAAGGCACTCTGAATACCAAATCTGCGTCTCCTCCACACGCTTCTGGAACTCCTCTTATGCCTTACCGGTGATGGTCACCCTGGAGTCCAAGTTCTCCATTCGGCTACGGTTGTGTGCTTGTAGTTCCTTGAAGTTGTCGCTCATGGCCTTGATGAGCTACTATTCTTTGGATCCACTACTGCTTGTCCGTGGTTCATCAACAACTTCAAGCCCAACCGCAGTGATGACCTCGTCATCAAAAGCTTCTCCTTCAGTGGGCGCATTGATGCTTGACGTCCTAGGTGACGGTGTCAAAACCGGTGGATCTCGGATCGGGGTCCCGAGCTATGGATCTTGGATCGATGGGTAACAAAGGGCGCATAGACAATGTTTACCCATGTTTTGGCCCTCTCGAAGAGGTAAAACCCTATGTCCTGCTTGATTGTATTGATGTGTTTGTATGACAATTATAGAGTTCATCTACCACGAGATCAGATAAACTAATCTCTATGTGAGTATGATGATGGTTCTCCCCTCTACGGACTAAACCCTCTGGTTTATATAGACACCAGGGGAACCTAGGGTTACACATGATCATATGTCATCATGGGATAAACATGTCATCTTCATTATCTGGACTTGGAGGATAAACCAAGGCTTCGGAGGACTCCTTCCTGAACATGGAGTCGCTTATAGCTTGGCCTTCCAATGATGGATCAAGAGAGGCCCACCTGTCCAGCCCATAAGAGATAGACTGGTAGCCTGAGAACCCCTTAGTTCGGGACACCCTCAGTAGGCCCCGAACTAGTCTTCAAAGCCGAGGTATGCACGGAGATCATCGGCTTCGCGGACCAGTTCCTCCCCTTCTGTGGAGGCTTTAATAATCTCTAGTCTTACATGCCCTGAGCTATGTCATATCTTCCGAGATGTATATGTAACTTAACCCCACAGGCTAGTCGCCCAAGTGTGAATAGTGCCCATATCTGACAACTTTTGTCGAAAGGTCACGACCTGCCACGACCAGTAGCTAGTTATGAAACCTCGATTAGCGGTTCGAGGCAGTTTGTCCATTGGCACGTCCCATAAATATGGAGATCGTGCCTCATTTTTAAGCGATATGATCAATGATTCACACTACTCCATGTGCGCACAATGACATGATTTAATCGAGAAGAGGTGAGGTCTATGGCGCAGTAGAAGGACTCTTGGTATTACGCAAGACCATAAAAGGGGAACAACCACCATTTTCACCGCACTCTGTCATTTCCTCCATTGGCATTGCCTTCCCAATCTCCTGAGCTCCAGCGCCCAGACCCATCCTTCCCTCCAAAGACTTCTCCGGCCATTTTCTTGATCGACCATGGTGTAACGCCCAAGATGCGGCTATATCTCCCATGTGTCGGGGCATGACTTAGAGGCATAACCGCATTTTGGTCTGGTCGCAAGAAGGGTCATCTTCACACAATCCCATGTAAATGAACAAGGGAGTAAATAATTGGCTTACAATCGCCACGTCACACAATGATCAAATTATTCATACATCAAGCAGAGTACACACAAGGTCCGACTACGGGCGGATCCAAATGAAAAGAAGACAACCCCAAATGCTAAATCCCGATCTCATCCATATTGGGCACCACTACTGATCATCCAGAAAGGAAACATAGTAACGGTCAAGGTGTTCGTCGAACTCCCACTTGAGCTCGGTGGACTCGGCAACTGTTTGGGTAGTATATGTGAGTCACGAGGACTCGGCAATCTCAAAACCTGCGAGATCAAGACTATTTAAGCTTATAGGTAGGATGTGGTTATAAGGTCGAGTTGCAACAATCACTAAGCATATATGGTGGCTAACATACGAGTACAAGAGTAAGATGAGAAACTACGCAACGGTCGTAAACTAGAAGTGATCAAGAAGTGATCCTGAACTACTTACATTCATAAATACCCCAACCGTGTTCACTTCCCGAACTCCGTCGAAAAGAGGCCATCATGGTTACACACGCGGTTGGCGCATTTTAATTAAGTCAAGTGTCAAGTTCTCTTCAACCAGATATTAACAAATTCCCATATGCCACATAACCGCGGGCACGGCTCTCAAAAGTTTATACCCTGTCGGGGTGTCCCAACTTAGCCCATCACAAGCTCTCACGATCAACGAAGGATATTCCTTCTCCTGGAACAACCCGATCAGACTCGGAATCCCGGTTACAAGACATTTCGACAATGGTAAAACAAGACCAGCAAGACCGCCCGATGTGCTACAAATCCCGATAGGAGTCACACATATCTCATTCTCAGGGCACACCGGATGGGCTAGACGTCGGGTTGGCTGAGACCCTGGTTACCCAGGCGGCGCCAGACATCGCCCAGGTTGGACCAGCACTCAGAGGAACATTGGCCCGGGTTGTTGATTAAGAAATTCCTCGGGTTAATTACTCCCTAGGAAAATTTTAGTTGTTATTGGGCAAATAGTAAAAACCAAGGTTGGGCCTTGCTGGAGGAATTTTATTCAAAGAAAACTGCCAAGAGGGTCCCATAACCCCAACCGTGTAAGGAATGCAAAATCAAGGAACATAACACTGTTATGATAGAAACTAGGGCGACAAGAGTGGAACAAAACACCGAGCAAAAGGCCAAGCCTTCCACCCGAGAAGAGTGGAACAAAACACCAAGCAAAAGGCCAATCCTTCCACCCTTTGTCAAGTATATAGATGCATTAATTAAAGAAGAGATATTGTGATATCCCAACATAACCATGTTCCAACATGGAACAACCAGCACTGCACATGCAACTAGCAACGCTATAAGAGGGGCTGAGCAGAAGCGGTAACATAGCCAAACAACGATTTGCTAGGAAGGTGGGTTAGAGGCTTGAGATGGCAATATGGGAGGCTTGATAAACAAGTGGTAGGTAGCACGACATAGCGATAGAGCGAACAACTAGGAAGCAAAGATAGAAGTGATATCGGGGGTAATGATCATCTTGCCTGCAAAGTTCTCAGGGTTGTCAAAAGCTTTCTCCTCGTAAACATACTCGACAGGATCCTCATTCATGAACTCGTCTCCCGGCTCTACCCAAAGCAAGAACACAAGCAACAAAAAAACAATCAATCACGATGCAATGCACAAGCAACATGATGCAAGAAATGGCATGGGATGCAAGATATGATGAGCAATGCATATGGGTACTCCAGAAGGGAAAAGATGATCATGGCATCAACTTGGCGAACCAAGCATGCCACTAGGAAGGTTAGGAGATTTCAGTCGAAATTGATGTAAAGATCACCGGAAATGGATGCACGGTTTGCAAATGACGAGCAAAACAAGAACGAAGCAAAACTGCGCTTAACAGCATCATTGCACTTAAGATGCATCATGAAACTATGCTACAACACTCCAACATAGCAACAAAACACATGGCAGTGAAGTACAGGTGAAGCTCTACAAATCATGAACGCTGAGCTCCTGCTAGAACTCACTAGAACAAGTTTAAAATAGCATGGCAAAAATGCAAATGACAACAGTTTCACGGACTTGGTGAAAATATTGAACATGGCATAAACAACATCAGGTACCAATGTTTAGAGCTAGTAAACTACATGCTACAGGAACTTATCATGGAAACCAAGAGCATGGCATGCTAGTACTAAAGACAATGAACAAAACTCCCTTACTAAACTTGAGCCAAAGATGCATAGAAATAATGGTAGCATCAATGCAAACATGGCAAGTGATATGAACAGATTCAGACTTAGTAGGAAAAACATGGCATGGCAAAAACAGATTCATGATGGCAACTTTGCAAGCTTATGCAACTCACCACAGAGTATTTCATGGCATCACAAGGTAACCAACAGTAAGAAGACACATTTATGAAGCTAAACATGGCAATATCATAGTCATAGGGTGCATGGATCACTAGCAAAACACATGGCAAAAACGCACTTCCTGTTAACAAGCTGACAGGAATAATATTTAGCAAAAGGAGAGCATGGTAATGACAAGCTACAGGACCCCATGATTACAACCAAAAGCATGAATGGATAGAGCATGACCATATATTCAAAACATCCTTACTGAACTTCATCAAAATATGCAAGGATCTACTTGTGGCAACAAGTCAACATAGCAACCTAATGTGACAGGAAAAGACTTAGCAGAAAAACTAAGTGAATGAAAACAACAACATCAACTGGCCTACTTAGCATGCTTGTTCTAGTCACCACATGGCACATAAAAATACAAGGATTGCACCATTGTAAAGAGGGCATGAAGATGCTCCTAAAACATGTAGACATGAAGCTCAAAGGATGAACACACAAAATGCTAAGAAAAAGACAAATTAGCAAGTTGTGATGGGTTCCAGCAGACAACATCATTTAACACTTCTGCAACCAAGATTAGGGCATCAATATGGACGGTAACATGCATGCAAATGACACTAGCTTGTAGAGCATCACGAGATGAACATTTCAATATATCATACGCACGAATCGGAGTAATATGCATGGAGTTATGGACGGTCAAACATGTGCACATGAGATGAAAGTTTAGGGACTTAGAAGATTCTCACCACCTCCAGATCTAAGGGTTGACCAGCACGCGAACAAAGGTAGCGGTGGGAGAACTCCGATGAGCCGAGGGGAAGTCCGGCGAGGTCGGGGACGGAGGATCTGGGCGGTGCTGGCTCGGATCTGGCCGAAGGAGGGCCTGGCAGCGATGGGATGGCCGCGACACGTGGTGGTGGCGCGGTGGCGCACGGGCGGCGGCGGCGATGAGCGTGGAACGTAGCGGCGAGCGGCCGGAGCAGTGGGTGGCGGCGTGCGGTGACGCGGGCATGGGGCGCGACCGGGCGGTGGCGGGCGATGCGCGGGCCGGGAGGGCCGGCCTTGGGCTTGCGGGCCCACGTGGTGGTGGGCGGCGGCATGGTGATGTGGCGGCTCCCGATTCGCCGAGGGGACGGCGACGGACGTGTCCGGCGCGCGGAGGAAGGGGAAGGCTAGGGTTTCACATGGATTTCGGAGGGGGAGGCCTATTTATAGGTAGAGGGAGCTAGGAGAGTCCAAATGAGGTACGGTTTTCACCCACACGATCGTGATCCAATGACGGAGAGCATGGAGGGGGTTTAGATGGGCTAGTGGGCTGTTATGAAGGGGTGTTGGGCTACAATGAGAGAGGGGTTTCGGCGCTTACACGGTTAACCGTTGGGGCATCAAACGACCTCCAAATGGAATGAAATTTGACAGGCGGCCTACCGGTGACGTACCAAGGCCACTCGAAAAATCTCGGTCCATTCAGAGAACATTTTTCTCCCGCTCATGAAACGAGATCTAAGAGGTGCAATGGCTGCATGTGTGAGTGTCGGATTCTGAAACTGACAATGGGGAAAATGACCAGATGCATGAGACGAACACGAATGCAAAAGTGATGCACATGATGACATGAGATGAGAGGCATGGCATGAAAAAAAATGCAAAAACGAGGACAAAACCCAACCACAGAGGATATAACATATTACATAGCCGGAAATGGCAAGAGTTGGAGTTACAATTATGGAATGTTACATCCGGGGCGTTACAACTCTCCACCACTACAAGAGGATCTCGACTCGAGATCAAGGACTGATAGAACTCCGGATATTTAGACCGGAGGTGATCCTCACGCTCCCAAGTAGCTTCTTGGTCGGAATGGTCAGACCACTTAACTTTCAGGAATTTGATCGACTTGTTGCAAGTTTTGCACTCGGTTTCTTCAAGAATGGCAACGAGATGCTCATGATAAGAGAAGTCTTCTTGGAGATCAATCTCTTCGAAGTTGATAGTGCGCTCGGGCGTCTTGAAGCACTTGCGAAGCTGTGACACGTGAAACACATCATGCACATTTGAGAAGTTGGACAGGAGCTCAAGTTGATAGGCGAGGTCGCCTCTTTTGCCAATGATCTTGAAAGGACCCACATATCTCGGGGCAAACTTCCCTTTCATACTGAAGCGTTGAGTGCCTTTCATTGGGGAGACTCGGAGTTAGACATGGTCTCCGATCTCAAAAGCCAAGTCACCGTACTTTCTATCATAGTAACTCTTCTGGCGCGATTGCGCGGCTTTGAGATTTTCATGGATGACTTTACACATTTCTTCAGCTTCTATGATCAAGTCATTGCCAAGAAGTTGGCATTCATTAGTCTCGAACAAATTGAGAGGAGTACGACACTTTCTGCCATATAGGATTTCAAATGGGGCCATGCCTGAACTTGCTTGGAAGCTATTGTTGTAGGAGAAGTCGGCATATGGGAGGAAATCTTCCCACTGCATACCGAAAGAGACGACACAAGCTCTGAGCATGTCTTCGAGGATTTGATTGACTCGCTCGACTTGACCACTTGTTTGAGGATGGAAAGCCATGCTGAAGCAAATGTTGGTGTCCATGGCCTTCTGGAAGGAGTCCCATAACTTGGAAGTGAAAATGCTTCTGTGGTCTGAAGAGATCAATTGCGAAATTCCGTGCAACGAGACAATTTGGGAGGTGTATAGCTCTGCCAACTGAGCTGTCGTGATAGATTCTTTGACGGGAAGGAAATGAGCCACTTTTGTAAGCTTGTCAATGAAAACGAAGATAGCATCATTCCCTCACTTGGACTTTGGAAAGCCAGTGACAAAGTCCATTTCGATATGATCAAACTTCCATTCTGGAAGAGCAAGAGGTTGGAGGAGACTACCTGGTTGTTGATGTTCTGCTTTCACCCTTCGACAGGCATCACATTCATTCACGAATTGAGAAATCTCTCGCTTCATTCGAGTCCACCAATACGTTTGCTTGAGGTCATGGTACATCTTTGAACTTCCTGGTGAATGTAAAGAAGAGAATTGTGCGCTTCGTTCATTATGACCTTCCTCAAAGAAAAAGGTGTATCTGTCATCAATGCGATAGCACTTGTATGTGGGTTAGCCCTTGGCAACACCTTGTTTCACCTTCTTCACCATGGTATCAAGGAGTTGTGCCTCACGAATTTGATCTTCCAAAGTTGCTGTGACTTGAAGGTCGGCAAGAAAACCTTGAGGAACAACTTGGTGGTTGAGCTTGCGGAAACCTTCACGAAGACCTGGTTGGAATGGCTTTAGAATTAAGCTGTTGCAATAAGCCTTTCTACTCAAAGCATCTGCAATCACATTCACGTTGCCTTGAGTGTATTCAATGCTTGGCTTGTACTCTTGAATCATTTCGACCCAACGAGTTTGCCGGAGGTTGAGGTTGGGTTGAGTGGAGATATATTTGAAGCTCTTGTGATCGGTGAAAATGTCCACTTGCCTTCCCAACAAGAGAGGTCTCCATGTTATTAATGCATGGACAACTGCCGCCAACTCAAGATCATGAGTGGGGTAGTTCGTTTCATTTGGCTCCAATTGATGAGAAGTATAGGCCACAACTTTCTTCTCTTGCATTAACATGGCACCGAGACCTTGCAATGAGGCATTACAGAAAACTTCGTATGGCTTGGACTCATCGGGAGGAGTTAGGACAGGAGGTGTGACAAGTTTCTATTTGAGAGTGTTGAAGGCAACGTCACACTCAGGAGTCCAGGAATACTTGACATACTTCTGTAGGAGGTTGGATAGAGGTTTAGCAATCTTTAAGAAGTTCTCAACAAATCTTCGGCAATAACTTGCAAGCCCAAGGAAGCTGCGAAGCTGCTTGACATTCTGAGGAGGCTCCCAATTCACAATTGCTCCGAATTAACAGCAATGCCCTTGGCGGAGATGATGTGACCCGGGTAAAGAACTTCATCAAGCCAAAACTCACATATGGAGAACTTTGCGTAGAATTGATACTCTTTGAGCTTGGCGAGCACCAATCGCAAATGTTTGGCATGATCCTACTTATTCTTGGAGAACACCAAGATATCATCAAGATACACCAGGACAAATTCATTGGTGTAGGGATTGAATGAAGTTCATCATGCAAGAGAATGTTGGAGGGGCATTGACAAGCCCGAAAGACATGCCAGTATATTCATAAGAACCAAAGCTTATTCTGAATGTTGTCTTAGGGATATCTTCTTCCCGAATGTGAATCTAATGATAACCCATACGGAGGTCAAGCTTGGAAAACACCTTTGCACCTTTGAATTGCTCGAATAGCTCATTGATATTGGGAAGTGGATACTTGTTATTGATTGTCTTCTTGTTCAATGGATGGTAATCGACGCAAAGTCAGTCCATGCCATCCTTCTTCTGGACAAAAAGAACACCACAACCCCACGGAGATGAACTTGGTCTGACTAGACACACGCTCTTGTTCAGCTGTTTCTTCAATTCTTTCAACTCTTTTGGCCCAAGCTTGTATGGGCGCTTACAAATGGGTTATGTACTGGGCTCAGGATCAATAACAAACTCGACTGGCCGGTGAGGAGGCATACCCGGAAGCTCTTCTGGAAAGACATCTTGATATTCACAAACAACTGAAATCGCGATGTCGCCTTTCTCATTGAGAGAGAACAACCGAATGGTTTCATCACGAGCGGCAAAGATGATCACATCATCAGAAGGATGCGTTAATTTAATCTCCTTGGCAGCACAATCAAGAAAGGCCTTGTGCTCAGAAAGCCAATCCATGCTGAGGATGAGATCAATATCAGAGTCGCCGAGAACAATTGGGGAAGCCAGGAATTTATAATTGCCCATCTTTATGGTGACATCCCGAACCACCGAGCTCACGTGCATGAATAAACCCGGACAAAAAACTGAGAACGATCAAGGCAAATCTTGAAAACCAACTCATGCTTTGATGCAAAAGGTCTTGAGATGAAACAATGCGATGCACCAGTATCAAATAATTTTTTTGCGGGAATATCATTAAGTGGGAGATTACCCATGATCACTTCTGAAGAATCCTCTGCTTGAGCTGCATCGATCAAGTTCACCCTTACAAACTTGGGATGGTGCTTGACAACTGCATTGCTTGCTGACCTCACATGAGGAGGAGGCGGAAGGCACCTTTGGTTGAAGCACTTGTTTGTGTAGTGACCTTTCTGACCACACTTGTTGCAAGTAACCTCTGAGAGCGGACGATGATAAGGAGGAGGACCACCTGTCCTCGGAGCTTCAGTCTGAGACTTGTTCTGATAGCCTGGGTTGGGTGGGTGGGAAGATCCATGGCCACCTTTATTCTTCTGTTGGTAGGGCTGATGAAACGGAGGAGGTGGAGGAAGTCAGAACTTCTGTTGCTTAGCTCCCACTTGTGAGGAAGAAGAAAAAGACTGGACTGCATCCCTGATTCTCTTCTTTGAAGCCTCACACTTGAGCTGAGCATCTTCTTGCTTGAGGGCCATGTTGTAGAACTGATCGAACTGAGTAGGCTCAACAAGAACGAGAGCTAATTGTAGATCCTCTCTGCGTCCACCCCTGAAGTGATAGATCATGCTCTTTTCATCAGGAACATCTTGCCTTTCGAAGCGAGCAAGCTTCTGAAACTAGATGTTGTGTTGATACGCGGACATGCTTCCTTGCTTGAGATTGCGGAATTCCTCACACTTGCTCTCGACAACACTTGTTGGAATGTGACGAGCTCGAAAGTTTCGGCAGAAGTCATCCCAGGTAATCACTCGACCCCCTTTGGAATCTTTGTACTGCTGATACCAATCAGTTGCTTGGTCCTTGAGCTGAAAAGAAGCGAACTTGACGTAGTCCTCAGGCTTGACATTGCTACATTCAAAATGCTTGTTGATGTCCATGAGCCAATCATCGGCATCCATGGCCTCGCACAATTGCTGAAAGACTTTGGCTGATTTGCAAGAAACTGGTTGAGTGTAGCAAACTGAGGCTGATTGTTGAATTGCCCTTGACCTTGATTTACTTGGTTGCGGTCATGTAAGAGTTGCAAAAGCATCTAGGTATTGGCGTTGGTGGCTGCCATCACAGCTAGCCATGCCTCTGGAAGCAGAGGAGGTGGCAGAGGTGGAGGGTTTGCCTGATCCCCATCGTTGCGGTCCGGATTTAGACGCGTTAGAGGAGCCATCCTGTCGGAGTAAATGACCACGGGTAGCCACATCGGCCCCCCTTGGTATTTCAAGACATCGGGGCTAGGTGCACCCCTCAAAGCATCGAAGATAAGCATCCGCCTTCTAGGGGCCGGCTGGTCCAAACGGCCGGCTGCTAGAAGGCGGCGGAGCCCAAAAGACGGCCACGGGGAGGGCTGACTCCTAGTAGGCGGCCTCCTGAGAGGGCGACTGCTAGCAGGCGGTCCCTCGTTCCCTCAAAGTTAGCACCTCATTACGATGACGAGACGGGGTGTGGCTACAGTGCAGCCTGCCACCCTCGAATCCAGGGCAGAACATGGCCAAAGTGCTCCGTACCGGGCGGGCACCCCCTGCCCAGCGTGGCACTGTTGCCATGCAGCCCATGACATCACCTATGGCCTCGCGTGCGGTGCCCCCACGACGGGCTGTTGGTACGGCCTGCAGGCAGTGGGCCCTACCTGTCCGTGAGAATCCAGTAGGTGGCAGGCTCTGACCAGTCGACGCGGGGGAGGCCGACTCCTAGCAGGTGGCCTTGTCCCTCCCTCAAAGTCTGTGCACCATTAACCAGAAGAGATGGGGAATGGCTATAGTAAACGCCCGCCAGGCAGCGGCACTATAGTCATGTTCCCCCCGACAAAGCACACATCATCAGTGGTAATGCCAAAGTACTAAGCAGCTGGTAGGACCCGCAAGCAATGAGCACGACCCTGTCGGCCAAGTACGAGACAGCCGGCGGGACCCACCAGGCGGCGGGCCCTAGTAGCCGGCAGAGAGGCCAGCCACCAGAGACACTGACGGCTGGGTCATACACCCATCCAGATTACCATTGTACCCCTGCGGGGTAGGCCTATATAAACCCCCCAAGGCACCCATGCAAAGGGTTTATGATGTAGGGTAGAACCCTAGTGGCCCGATCTTTCATGAAAGGAGCGGATCCCAACTAAGAACACGAAGAACACGGGGAAGAACGGGGAGAAAACACAAGGGGAAACACTCAATAACAAGTCCAATCACACATCCACTAGATAATCAAGCACACAAGATCCACAAGGTACATGAACAACAAAAGGAAAGATACAAGGTAAAGTTCATCTCCATGAGGAGGTCTTGACGGGGGCCACCCAAGAGGGGGTCTTGAATCTAATGCGGATCTTCTCCGAAGAGGGGCCGCAGTCTCTCTCGTGGAGTAGATCCGTATGGATGAGCAAAGCTCTATCTATAAATGAGCTATCACATTTGCTAACCTAAATAGGAGGAGGTGGAGGAGTATATATAGTCTAGGTCCACGACGGGGTAAGTGGAAGAGGGATACATGGGCCTCGGGCCCGATCCTGTGCGCAGACAGGTACCGGACGTTCGGTGTGTAGCGGTCGTCCGGTGGCTCATGGGCGTCCGGACGTCCGGTACTCGTCGGACTTCCGCTCATTCTGGCTCGGTCGCTGAAGTACCGGATTTCCGGAGCTGGACGGTCGTCCGGTGGTGTCGGACGTCCGTTTGCTGTAGCTCGGCTGGGGCTTCAGGCGCCGGTCATCTGGTGGAGGCCGGACGTCCGCTTGCTGGTCGGTCGTCTAGTGTGGGCCGGACGTCCGCTCGCTGTAGCTTCTTAGGTAGCTCTTCATCCGTCTTTGTTTCCACGCTTCCCTCACGGATGGTGTAGTTGTTCCTTGGTGCTTGCACTCCTCCTCGTCATCCGTAGTGTTCCGACAATACCTATGTCTGCACGCGAGAGGGGTATCAAGTAGTATACCATCCTCGAAGGGGTCAAATGAGCACGTGTAAAGGAGATGATTCATCTTTGTGTATGTGAAGTAGATGTCGCACGTGTCACTCACCGAACGGACTCTTGATATGGTGATGTCCATAGGATGCTCCGCATCATCTCCCCTCCCTTGGGAAAGACCCGACCTCGGATCGAAAACCAAATCACCATGGGAAAGAGATGGCTTCGCTGTGTAGAAGCGGACGTTCACCAAGTAGTCATCATCTTCAAGCTTGAAGTGGGCACTCTCCAATGTTGCACCGTCTAGTGATTCCTTCAAAATGAGCAAGGACAACAAACACTTGGAAAAATAAATGTGGTTAGCGTTAGTGCAAAACCAAGCATTCAAGAGGTGATTCACCAAACAAGTGTCTTGAGTGACAAAGGATTGTGACATGGCATGTAAGCACATAAATTGAGCACAAGCAAAGATATCATGGGGAAAAGCATGTGAATGTGAGGTAGTGATGCAAATATGTGTAACAAGAGAAGAAGCATCTACCTCAAGTTCATAGCAAGCATTCAAAAATTGCTCAATGAAAGGTCTATGGTAGGCATAGGAATCATTCACAACACCAAATAAAATGAAGTGTCTAAACACATGGGTCAAGTGCAAGACAATCCAAGCATAAGGTGCATTGGGTGTAGTGAATATCATGTGGCACTCAACACAATAGAAAGAGCAATTGTTCATCATGTGTGAGGCAATCAAGGCAAGCATGTAGCAATCAATGGGACATGGCATATGTGAAGAAACGACATTGTTGCAACCAAACATGTGAGAGGAGCAAGTAATCCAAGAATTGGATGCAACACACAAGGCTTATATATCATGATGCATGGAATGGTGAAAATGACAAGTCGAAGCAAGATCTCTAACCAGTGTGCAATCAAGTGGTCCAAGTCTCATGGTGCAAGCAACACAAGTAGTATGATCTACAATATTCATGCTCATGGTTTTGGGATTCTCAAAAGAGAAGGATATCACCTTGAAAGCATGTCCTTGTGTGTCCTTCACAATGCCGAAGTACAAGCAAGTGCGATGTAGAATCGTCGTAGTAGGAGGTGGTTCGCTCTCAAGAGCTCGGATTGTCAACTCACGTGACGTGGAAGTTGACACAAAGTCCAAGTATCCTACACATGCACAAAACAAAATAAAGAATGTATGTGCATGGTAGATAAACACATCATCCATCATGATGGTTCTCTTCTTTTGCACATAACCATTAGAAGCACAAGTGCATGAATAATATGACGCAACAATGGCTATATCCACGGCACTAGGTATATGGTGCAAAGAGGCAAGACAAGCATGCTTCACAAGAAAAATGTCAAAATCTCGAAATATATGCGAGAATGCTATGGGGGCAAACTCATTATCAAGACCAAAGGCATAATTGCACTCAATACATGGCAAATCATCTACCATGAGAGAGGCAATATATGGAAATATATGACGGCAAGCAATAACAATCATGTGCAAAGCATGTAGATGGTTGTCATCAACCGCATGAAATGAGGAAGTATGAATCATCGGTGATGCAACAAGGCAAGCAATCACAGGAATCATGTCGTGCAAGCTAGTAGTGCGTAGATGCAACATACTAGAGGAAATCATGGCAATCATGTCATGTGAGCAAATAATAGTCATAGGCAATGTACATGACATATCGCAAGCACGAACACAAAGCAACATGAAAGTAACATCATATGCATGGGGTACAAAGCAAACGTGGCAATAGCAAGCAATATCTCCACCAAGCTTGCAAATATGCATACAAGTAGTAGAATCAATCATCATGTGTAATGCAAAGCATGGGTCACAAATGCATGGCAAAGGTATAGGAATGAGCATATCATGCAAAGTGAACATGGCAAGATGGGCAAATGATATATAATGGACAATAACCCATAGCCAAGTGAGGGCCATGTAGAATAAATGTGCGACGTCTTTGCACGAAGAGAGCGGTGGGAAAGACACTCCATGGGATCCCAAGTCATCATTGCTCTCTAGAGCTCGTTTTGTCAACTTGTGGGATTGCGAGGTTGACAAGTATTCATGGGTACCTACACAAAAGAGACACAAACGAAAGAAATTGTGTGTGTGGTAAATGTACACATCATCCATCATGATGTGTATATGCATGTGAAAGTTATCACAAGATAAGCATCGCTCAAAGAAATTTGATGCATGGTAGAACATGTCATCCATCATGAAAGAATAGTTGTTATGTATAACACGATGGGATGCAAATTTAGCATACAAGTACATGGCACAATAATATCATTTTTATTCATGGGGAGCATATGGTGCACACAAGTATTCAGATCATGCAATGGATGGGAGTGATCAAAATCTCCTAAAATGTATGCGGAAACTATGGGGGTCTCCTCATGAGAAATATCGGAAACATCATATGGAGAAAATGGAAAACATCCAAAACAATGCATATCCGAAGCTAGGTGGTTATGGCATGGCATATGAGATAAATGAAGCAAAGGTAGCATGTCAATATTATCACAAGAGAAACAAAAGCCAATAACCATAGCCTTGTCATCAATGCCATATGTGCAAATTGGGTTTATTTTAATTGCATATGCATAGTCACTATGAAGAGATTGCAAATATGACATACGATTGATCTCATGCATATCATATGACAAGTCAAGCAGATAAGCAAACATGATGTGACTGAGAGAATTAGCACAAGAAACCCTATGTAACATGGCATCACAACTAATAGACTCCACATGGCAATCATCATACTCATCATAAATGGGTAAATCATCGCATGGGGAAGTCGCACTAGCATGAAGCATGGTAATAGGTTGATCAACACCATGCAAGCAATCAATGTCAAGAATGTCCACTAGTGGGACTAGAGCATCACCTTCACCTATGTTACCTTTGTCATTCCACTCATGTGGTGTAGGTGAGGTGGGAAAGAGCAAATGGTGGTCATCTTCATGTTGATGGAACCATGTGGGGGTGCAACATATTCCACCATGGCCATCGTCTTGTCCAAAGGGAGGACGAAGTCATCGCGAATCGGCGTGTCATCATAGATGGGACCTAGCACTAAATGAGAAGACACAATAGAGGTAGAGGTCAAGTCGTTAGTGTTGAAAGTGGCCTCACATGACCCATCAACTATCTCACTCTCTCTATGTGGTGGTTCACTCACTCCCTCAAGGTAGGTGTGCTCAAACTCACATATGGTGGAGTCACTCATCTCACTTAAGAGGTGGGGGTGGTGTCTCTTCTTGGGGAAACACATCACATATGGGGATAGTGGTGAAGTCACTCTCACTCTCAATATGGTGGCTGAAGTCACTCAAGTCATCATATGTCCCCGTGGTCGAAGGGAAAATCCCATGCTCAACCATCTCGTTGTCATCGCCGTGGATGAAGGCCGAAGATGGTGCGTCATCACTCTCGCCTCCTAAGATGGAAGCATCATCCTTGCTCGTGACCATGTCGCTCGCCTCCAAAGCTTGTTCCTTGATGGTGTCCGTAGTCGTAGTCATTGCCGCACCATCTTGGAAAAGAGTCGAAGTAGACTCGGCATCGTCAATGCCACAAAGGGGGATGGTGGTGAAGTCGAACTTGGGAGGATCATCTTGGAGCTTGTAGGGCTTGGACATCATGGTGGTACTAGCCTCATGCTCGTTCTCATGGAGCTTGGTCGTCATGAAGTGAGCTTGGGGTGGAGCTTTGGCCTTCATGAGTTCTTGTGCCACCTTGAGAGCACAAATGTAGTTGTCGTCGAGGGACTTGTAGTTCTTGACGAAGATCGTCTTGGAGATGTCGTTGTGCAATCCCATAATGAAGTGGAACTTCACCGAAATGGGGTCGTCCATGCTGGCTCGTTGCAAGGCTTTCTTCATCTCCTTGAAGTACTCGTCGATGGACTTGGATCCTTGGGTGGTGTTCTCCAATTGGCGTAGAAGTTGTTCCGTGTAGGTTGGAGGCACGAACTCTCGCTGCAAATCTCTCTTCGTCTTGGGCCAACTCATGTCATAGGTCTTTGAAGGTGTGTGAAGCCACCATGTGGACGTGTAGTCGTGGAAGTTCCTTGTGGCGCACTTCACTTGATCTTCGGGAGGAACTTGATGTAGCTTGAGGTAGTCGTCCATCAAAAGCTCCCACTCGAGATACTCCTCAGGTTCTTGAGTCCCATAGAAAGGAATCGCATGGTCGATGTCGAGGTCATAGTAGCCCGTGGAAGTCATGGACTTGAGCTTGGGGGGCTTCTCTTGAGGTGCTTGTGGGCGAAGATGGTGTATGTCCGTAGGCGAAGATGCCTTGAAGTCGCTTGGCGAAGATGCCAAGGGAGATGGTGAAGTCGTTGAGCAGTTGTTGGTAAGCTCTTGAACTTCACGTTCGTGGTGGTGATGGTGTCGATGCCGATGTGACCTTGTCGGAGATGGTAGCTTGGAAGCTTGTGTACTTGAGCGTCTTCTCGAAGATGAGGAAGATCGCTTGTAGGACTTGATGAGGGCTTTGATCTCATCCATTTGAGCTTGCATCTTGGCGTCAGTAGAGTTATTCGTGGCATTGAACTCGTCGTTGTTGTTGTAGACCGAAGATGAAATTCCTTGCCTGTCCATCACAAGACTCGAGTAGAGGTGAGTAGGAAATGAGATAAACAATACCAAGTTACCTTTTCCCAAAGTTGAGGATGTATCCCATTTCACTCAATGTGAGATGAAAGAATAGTGGAATTGGTACCGGACTTGTTCACTCACACCTACAAACTAAAGCTTATGGAGTAGCTCGGTGAGGATAGTGGCACAAAAATGTAATGCAAAATGTTAATAAGAGTCAATAATGTTGAAAGAGATTCACAAATTCGCAAGTGAAACAAGTAGACCAATAGCAAAGAATGGCACACGGAAACGCACACACGGATAGACAAATGGGGTCGGGCAACCAAAGATGAGCACAAAATGTGGCATCCACGGAAAACGCTCGTGTTGCACAACTCAAGAGAGACGCTAGCACGATTGGTCAAAAGGCGAATACGACACTTGTGCACAACCTATAAGATGCAAAATGTATGAACTTTCTATCCCAAGTATGCTATGTATGTATGGTTCCCAATGTTCCTCTCAATGTGATCCAAGATGATCGGATATGACAATGTGGTATGATGCTATGGCACTTGCTTACAAGCTTCTTTGCTCTTTCTCTTTTGCCTAAAAGCTTATTCTCTTCTTTTTTGATATGTATGGCAACTTTTGCACAATGCACAAACCAAGATAGCTATTGTGTATATGCGGGAACAAACTTGAGGCACACGAGATGATATGATAGCAAGATGATACCGATAGGTATGGTATGTATGGAATGGGAGGTGTAGACCACTAATGTGCAGAAGTAACATTGTCGGTCATACTCAAATGGCTAGTCTCGATAGGCAAGTGACGCAAAATGGGCTAGGGGTTATCAATGCAATGGCAAGGGAATATACAATGGAGGGATACCACGATACCAAGATGATATGGAGGTTACTGTCCGCGGTGATGATGAGTGGCGGTGATCTTGATGGAGATACCAATATGATGGAGACTCGTCCCTAAGTAGCCGAAACACCTTAGGAAACGAAAAAACCGCAAACTCAAAATCTCAAATGTCAAATGGTGGTAGCGGGAATGCGGTGGTGGTTGCGGAAGCTCAACGGGATTGCGGGAATGCAATTATGGGTTTTGAGACGCAATGCGGAAGTGGAGGGTAAGGTAGTGGACTATACACGGTGTCGGAGTTAGAAGCACGGTCCCTAAGTAGCCGAAACACCTTAGGAGACACAACTCACAACACAAACAAGGTCAAACAAAATTTGGTTATGTTGGGTGGTGGAAGTGTATGGTGGGTAAGGCTATGGGGTAGTGGTGGTGGTGGTTGATGAAGAAGCAACCATCCCTAAGTAGCTAAAACACCTTAGAAGACTCGAATCACTACTCAGGCAACCACATATGCTATATGGATCACAAAGTGTTAGGTTGCGGAAGTCGGTGGTGGTGTAGCGGATCGTGTGGTGGAAGCCCTAGGCAAATATGCCAAAGTTCCAACCATTTGATGGAGTCAAATGATGTTGGTGGTATTTTTGTGGGAAGGGGGATGTCAAGAGCTTCAAAACGAGCTAAAGAACGTCAAACTCGGAGTTTGGATGAATTAGTTATGGCCGAAACAAAATTTCAGCGAAGTCAGTTTTTACAGGTAGCGGACGTCTGGAAATGGACGGATGTCCGGTCACCGAACGTCTGGTCGGGTCGAAAATCCGCTAATTTCAGCTCGGGTTAGGGGTTCCGGTCGTTCGGTAAGGTCGGACGTCCGATGCTTCCTGGGTCTCCGGACGTCCAGTAAAGTGATGGTCGTCTGATGGGTCTGGGTCAACACGAGATGCGAGTTTCGACGCGATTTTGGGCGGAATTTGGGGTCAAAATTGATGAGATTTAATGGATGAAAGATGGGGAAACTTGGGGAGATGCTAGATCCACTTGAAACCAAGCAAATCCATGGATCAAATCCAACAAAACTTCGTCAAACCAACAAAATCATAAAAAAAAATTGGGGCTATTTTTGGTGGGGATTTTTGAGTTTAGGGACGAACACAACAAAATTAGGCTAGAGAACAATGAGGGGAGGCTCCGAAATTGTGATTAACGTGGCTCTGATACCAATATGATGTAGGGTAGAATCCTAGTGGCCTGATCTTTCACGAAATGAGCGGATCCCAGGATGTAGGGTAGAACCCTAGTGGCCCGATCTTTCGCGAAAGGAGCGAATCCCGCGATGAACACGAAGAACACGAGGAGGGAAATGAGGGGCAAATCACGAGGGGAACACAAGAGAACACTCAAACCAACAAGAATGATCACACATGCGCTAGATCCATGAATACAAAGGGAGATACAAGATCCAAAGTCAACAACGGATGATACAAGAGGTAATCGGTCTTCTCCATGAGGAGGTCTTGAATCCACAGGGGATCTTCCCTTGGAAGGGGGGTTGAATCCAAAGGGATCTTCTCCGTAGAGGCCGCGGTCTCTCTCGTGGAGTAGATCCGATATGGATGAGCGTAGCTCTATCTCTCAAATGAGTTATCACAATGCTAACCCTTGAAAGTTGGACGAGGTGGAGTATATATAGTCTAGGGGGGAGAAGGGATACACGGGCCTCGACCCTTCACTGTGCGCAGACAGGGGAGGCCGGATGTTCGGGCTGGTCGGGCCGGACGTCCGGGCTGGGGAGGCCGGATGTCTGGGCTGGAGTGGTGGTACTTGTTGCTATCGGGTTCGGAGGGGCCGGATTTCTGGGCTGGGAGCCGGATGTCCGGGGGCTCGGGAACGACCGGATGTCTTGGCTGGCGAGGCCGGATGTCTGGGGCCTGGGAGCTATTCTCTGTCTTCTTCCGTCGTCGCTTCCATGCTTCCCTCGCGGATGGTGTAGTTGTTCCTTGGCGCTTGCACTCCTCCTCAACATCCGTGAAGCTCCAACAATACCTATGCGTGCACACGGGAGAAGTGTCAAGTAGTATACCATCCTCGAAGGGGTCAAGTGAGCATGTGTAAAGGAGATGATTCACCTTTATGTATGTGAAGTAGATGTCGCACGTGTCACTTGCCAAACGGACTCTTGACATGGTGATGTCCGTAGGATGCTCCGCATCATCTCCCCTCCCTTGGAAAAGATCCGACCTCGGATCGAAAGCCAAATCTACATGGGAAAGAGATGGCGTCGCCGTGTATGAGTGGTCGATCACCAAGTTCTCGTCATCTTGAAGCTCGAAATGGGCACTCTCCAATGTCGCACCTTCTTGGGATTCCTTCAAAAGTAGCAAAGACAACAAACACTTGGAAAACTAATGTGGTTAGCCTTAGTGCAAAAGCAAGCATTCAAGAGGTGATTCACCAAACAAGTGTCGTCATCATGCAAAGCATATGGTGTGACAAAGGATTGTGACATGATATGTAAGCATATCAATCAAGCACAAGCAAAGAAATCGTGGGGACAATCATGTGAATGTGGGGTAGTGATGCACATATGTGTGACAAGAGAAGAAGCATCTACCTCAAGTTCATAGCAAGCATGGGCAAATTGATCAATGAAAGGTCTATGGTAGGCATAGGAATCATTCACAACACCAAATAAGATGAAGTGTCTAAACACATGGGTCAAGTGCAAGACAATCCAAGCATAATGTGCATGGGGTGTAGTGAATATCGTGTAGCACTTAACACAATGTAAAGAGCAATTGTTCATCATGTGGGAGGCAATCAAGGCAAGCATGTAGGAATCAATGGGACATGGCATATGTGAAGTGATGACATTATTGCACCCAAACATATGGGAGGAGCAAGTAATCTAGGAATTGGATGCAACACACAAGGCATATATATCATGATGCATGGAACGGTGAAAATGACAAGTCGAAGCAAGATCGCTAACATGTGCGCAATCAAGTGGTCCAAGATGAACAATAAGTCTCATGGTGCAAGCAACACAAGTAGTATGATCTGTCATATCCATGCTCAATAAAGATGTCACCTTGAAGGTGTGTCCTTGTGCGTCCTTCACAATGCCGAAGTGGTATGAAATGTGGTGTAGAAGCGAGTCATTGTTGAATGTATGCCGCTCGCTCTCAAGAGCTCGAATGGTCAACTCACGTGAAGCCAAAGTCGACACAAAGTCCAAGTATCCTACACATGCACACAAGAAAGCAAAGAATGTATGCGCATGGTAGATAAACACATCATCCATCATGATGGTTCTCTTCTTTTGCACATAACCATTAGAAGCACAAGTGCATGAATAATATGATGCAACAATGGCAATATTCATGGCACGAGGTATATGGTGCAAAGAAGGAAGGCAAGCATGCTTCACAAGAAATATGTCAAAATCTCCAAATATATGTGAGAATGCTATGGGGGCAAACTCATTATCAAGACTAAAGGCATAATTTCACTCAATACATGGAAAATCATCTAGCATGAGAGAGGCAACATATGGAGAGATATGACAAGAAGCAATAACAATCATGTCGTGCAAAACATGTAGATGGTTGTCATCAACCGCATGAAATGAGCAAGTATGAATCATTGGTGATGCAACATAATAAAGCATATCAATCATGTCGTGCAAACTAGTGGAGCGAAGATGCAACACACTAGAGGAAATCATAGCAATGATGTCATGTGAGTAAATAATAGCCATAGGCAATGCACATGACATATCGCAAGCACGAACACAAAGCAAGATCATAGTATAATCATAGGCATGGGGCACAAAGCAAACATGGCAATAACATGCAATATCTCCACCAAGCTTGCAAATACACATACAAGTACTAGAATCAATCATCATGTGTAATGCAAAGCATGGGTCACAAATGCATGGCAAAGGCATAGGAATGAGCATATCAAGCAAAGTGAACATGGCAAGATGGGCATATAATATGTGATGGACAATAACCCATAGCCAAGTGAGGGTCATGTAGAAGGAATGCGTGAAGTCTTTGCGCGAAGAGAGCGGTGGGAAATACAATCCATGGGATCCCAAGTCATCATTGCTCTCTAGAGCTCATTTTGTCAACTCGTGAGATTGCGAGGTTGACAAGAATTCATGGGTACCTACACAAAAGAGACACAAACGAAAGAGATTGTGTGTGTGGTAAATGTACACATCATCCATCATGATGTGTATGTGCACATGAGAGTTAGTACAAGATAAGCATCTCTCAAAGAAATTTGATGCATGGTATAAGAACATGTCATCCATCATGAAAGAATAGTAATTGTGTATAACATGATGGGGATGCAAATTGAGCATACAAGTATAAGGATCATGCAATGGATGGGAGTGATCAAAATCTCCTAAAATGTATGAGGAAACTATGGGGGTCTCCTCATGTGCAATATTTGAAACATCATACAAAGAAAATGGACAATATCCAAAACAATGCATATCCGAAGCTAGGTGGTCATGGTATGGCATATGAGATAAATGATGCAAAGCTTGCATATCAATATCATCACAAGAAAAAAATGCCAATAACCATGGGCTTGTCATCTATGCCATATGTGCAAATTGGGTTAATTGTAATGGCATATGCATAGTCACTATGAAGAGATTGCAAATATGACATATTGTTGATCTCATGCATAGCATATGACAAGTGAAGCGGATTGTCAAACATGATGTGACTGAGAGAATTAGCACAAGAAATCCTATGTAACATGGCATCACAACTAATAGACTCCGCATGGCAATCATCATACTCATCATAAATGGGTAAATCATCACATGGGGAAGTCACACTAGCATGAAGCATGGAAATAGGTTGATCGACATCATGCAACCAATCAATGTTAAGAATGTCCACTAGTGGGACTAGAGCATCACCGTCACCTATGTTACTGTTTTCATTCCACTCAAGTGGTGTAGGTGAGGTGGGAAAGACCACATGGTGGTCATTTTCATCTTGATGGAACCATGTGGGGGGTGCATCATATTCCACCATGGCCATCGTCTTGTCCAAAGGGAGGACGAAGTCATCGTGAATCGACGCGTCATCATAGATGGGACCTAGCACCAAATGAGAAGACACAATAGAGGTAGAGGTCAAGTCGTTAGTGTTGAAAGTGGCCTCACATGACCTATCAACTATCTCACTCTCTCTATGTGGTGGTTCACTCACTTCCTCAAAGTAGGTGCGCTCAAACTCACATATGGTGGAGTCACTCATCTCACTCAAGATGTGGGGGTTGTGGCTCTCCTCGCATGGGAATTGTGGCAACACATATATGGGGCTAGTGGTGAAGTCACTCTCACTCTTAATATGGTGGCACAAGTCACACAAGTCATCATACGTCGCCGTGGTCGAAGGGAAAATCCCATGCTCAACCATCTCATTGTTGTCGTCGTGGATGAAGGCCGAAGATGGCACATCATCACTCTCGCCTCCTAAGATGGAAGCATCATCCTTGCTCATGATGTAGGGTGGAACCCTAGTCGCTCGATCTTTCACGAAAGGAACGGATCCCACGAAGAACACGAAGAACACGAGAAGGGAAACGAGGGGAAACACACGGGGAAACACAAGAGGAACACTCAAACTAACAAGACAAGTCACACATGTGCAAGATCCTCGGGTACATAGAACGATACACAAATCCACGGACAACTAAGGGCGATACAAAGGTAGCCGGTCTTCTCCGTGAGGAGGTCTTGAATCCACGGGGGGGGGGGATCTTCCCTTAGAAAGGGGGCTTGAATCCAAAAGGATCTTCTCCGAAGAGGCCGTGGTCTCTCACGAGGAGTAGATCCGATGTGGATGAGCGAAGCTCTATCTCTAAGTATGAGCTAAACCAACGCTAACCCTAGAAAGTTGTACGGGATAGAGTATATATAGTCTAGATGACGAAAGGGTACACGGGCGCCGGCCCAAGTGGCTGCGCGCAGGCAGGGCCGGAAGTTCCGGGCTAGGCCAGAAGTTCCGGGCGCCGGAGGTTCCAGGGAGGGTCCGGCCTAACCAGAGAGTTGGCGCGGTGGAGATGAGTTGGCATCCGGGGGCCGGAGGTTCCGGGCACCGGAAGGTCCGGGACGGGGTCCGGGCTAACCCGAGAGTTGACACGCCTGGGCTGGTCGAAGTCATCGGCGACCGGAAGCTCCGGGTCGGCCGGAAGGTCCGGGGACCGGAAGTTCCGGGCTCTGGCCGGAGGTTCCGGGCTGTCCAGAGTGTTGACGCCTGTCTCTTCTTCTACAACCCTCGGCTCCGGGTCTTGAGCGTCGTACCTGATCACACATAGCATCTCGGACTTAGGCAGTAGCCATGTCTCACTTAAAGAGGGGGGAAAACTCAAGTAGGAGTGATGTCACCTATGATTGAATAGCACATGCCCTAGCCCTTGTCATGGGCCCACTTGGAGCTTGGATAGTTGAGGTGGCGTGCATGGGGATGGTCGTGGGATGCTCCGCATCATCTCCCCTCCCTTGGGGAAGATCCGTCCTCGGATCGAGTTCTTCATCGCCATGGAAGGGAGAGAGATCTTTGATGTTGAAGATGTCGCTCACGTTGTATTTGTCGCGCGGGAGGTCGATCTTGTAAGCGTTGTCGTTGTATCGTGCGAGCACCTTGAAGGGTCCATCTGCTCGAGGTCGAAGCTTAGACTTGCGTTCTTGTGGAAAGCGCTCCTTGCGAAGGTGTAGCCACACGAGATCACCAACGTTGAAGACCATAGGTTGCTTGTTGACGTTGAGCTTGGTCGCAAGGCGTTGTACTTGGCGCTCGATGGTGTTTCTTGTATCTTCATGCACCTTCTTGATATGGGTCGCTCTTGCACTTGCGTCCAAATTGATTCGCTCTTGGAGTGGTAGAGGTAGAATATCCAATGGTGACAAAGGGTTGAATCCGTAGACGACCTCGAAAGGGGACTTGCCGGTTGTTGAGTGTCTTGCTCGGTTGTAGGCGAACTCGGCGATGGGTAGACACTCCTCCCACTCCTTGATGTTCTTCTTGATGAGTACTCGAAGTAGAGCGGAGAATGTGTGGTTTGTCACCTCCGTTTGGCCGTCGGTTTGAGGATGGTACGCCGTGGAGAAGAGTAGCTTGATTCCGAGCTTGGCTCATAGGGTCTTCCAAAAGTAGCTAAGGAACTTGACGTCGCGGTCTGAGACAATTGTCTTTGGCACACCATGGAGACGCAATATTTCCCTACAAAAGAGATTAGCAACATGTGAAGCATCGTCTATCTTGTGACAAGGAATAAAATGTGCCATTTTGGAGAAATGGTCCACAACGACAAATATGGAATCTTTCCCATTTCGAGTTCTAGGCAAACCAACTACAAAGTCCATGCTAATGTCTTCCCAAGGTTGGTATGGAATCGGTAAAGGCATATAGAGACCATGAGATTGAGCTTTGGACTTAGCTTTGCGACATGTAGAACACCGGTTGGTGAAACGATTGACATCCCGAAACATCTTAGGCCAAAAGTAGCTTTTCGAGAGCCTGGCGAACGTCTTGTCGCGTTCGAAGTGTCGCATTAAGCCTCCTCCATGAGATTCCTGCGAAAGCAACAAACGAAGCGAGGACTCGGGAATGCAAAGTTTGTTAGCTCTCATAAGGTAGCCATCTTTGATGTAATAGCGTTCCCAAGATGTATTCGACAAACACTTGGCATAAGGAATGGCAAAAGTTGCATCATGCTCATATAAGTCTTTGATATGCTCGAAGCCAATGACATCTAACTCAAGTTGCGTGACAAGCATGCAAATCCAGGAAAGAGCATCTGCTACTATGTTTTCTTTACCCTTGATGTACTTGATGACATAGGGAAAAGACTCAATAAATTCACTCCATTTAGCTTGACGCTTGTTCAACTTAGTTTGTCCCTTAAGATACTTGAGAGTCTCATGATCGGTATGAATGATAAACTCATGGGGACGAAGGTAGTGTTCCCATTCATGCAAAACACGGACTAAAGCATATAGCTCTTTGTCATAGATGGGATAATTGAGTTGCGCTCCGGAAAGTTTCTCACTAAAGTAAGCTACGGGGCGCTTCTCCTGCGTTAACACACCTCCTATGCCATTACCACTAGCATCGCAATGAATTTCAAAAGGCTTGTCGAAGTTCGGTAAAGCAAGCACGGGAGCATGAGTAAGCAAATTCTTAAGCTCATTGAATGTGGTATCTTGGGATGGTCCCCAAACAAAAGGCGCATTCTTCTTGCTCAAAGCATGCAAAGGCGAAGCAATGGTGCTAAAATCCTTCACAAAGCGACGATAGAAACCCACAAGGCCAAGAAAACTACGCACTTGATGCAAGTTGGTTGGTTGCGGCCAAGTCTTAATAGCATTAATCTTGGACTCATCAACATGAACACCCTTAGAAGAAACAACAAAACCCAAGAAAACGAGCTTATCAACACCAAAAAGGCATTTCTCCATATTAGCATAGAGTCGCTCTTTTCTAAGAGTTTGCAAAACGGTGCGGACATGGGTGACATGCTCTTAATAGATTTGCTAAACACAAGAATGTCATCGAAGTAAACCACAACAAATATACCAATGTAAGGGCGAAAGACATGATTCATAAGGCGCATAAAAGTGCTCGGTGCTTCCGAAAGACCCATAGGCATGACTAACCACTCATACAAACCAAACTTGGTTTTGAAGGCGGTTTTCCATTCATCACCCTCTTGTATGCGGATTTGATAGTAACCACTTTAAGATCAATTTTAGAAAATATAGTGGCACCGCTAAGCTCATCAAGCATATCATCTAGGCGTGGAATGGGATACCTATAGCGAACGGTGATAGCATTGATAGGTCTACAATCAGAGCACATGCGAAAACTACCATCACATTTTGGCACAAGAATGACCGGAACGACACAAGGGCTCAAACTTTCACGCACATGTCCATGGTCTATGAGATGCTTTACTTGCCTTTGTATTTCTTTTGTTTCATCGGGGTTGACGCGGTAGGGAGCTTTGTTTCGAAGTGGCGCTCCGGGGATGAGGTCGATGCGGTGCTCAATGCCTCAAAGTGGAGGTAGTCCCGGAGGTAGCTTGTTGGGGAAAACATCTTGAAATTCCTGCAAAGAGAAGACAACACTAAGGAAGAATGTGAGAGGTGTTAGTTTGTGGTGCATTGTCCTTGCACACGAGGACGTAGTGTAGGACACTAGATGGGTTCTCACACACTTCTCTCATCTCACATTTGGTGGTAAATAGAACTAGGTTCTTGTTTTCGCTCATCGTGTAGGCACTCAATTTGGGCTTGTGGCGCTCACTCTCTTTTTGGTGGCTCACTCTCTCACTATTCTCTCCACGATGGGTGTTTTGCTTGTCAGCGATCACTTGACTTGGTGACATTGGACGGAGGACGTACTCCTTGCCCTTCATCTTGAAGATGTAGTGGTTCGTTCGGCCGTTGTGGACGACTCCTCTATCGAATTGCCATGGCCGTCCAAGGAGAAGATGACAAACGGTCATTGGACGACGTCGCACTCCAAGGTGTCTTCGTAGGCGCCGATCTTGAAGGAGACTTGTACTCGGTGCTCGACTTGGATAGTGCCGGAGTCACTAAGCCATTGCACTTTGTATGGATGTGGATGCTTCGTCTTGGGCAATTGGAGCTTGGAGCAAAGTTCTTCACTTGCGAGATTGTGACAACTCCCTCCATCGATGATGACCTTGACGGATCGTCCATTGATGCCGGCCTTGGTGTGGAATATGTGGCATCGTTGGTCTTCTTCTTGGTGATGTTGGAGAGTCAAGACTTTGGAGACAACAAGTGCGGGACTTGAGTCTTCATCACAAAAGACTTGTTCTTCTTCATTGTTCACTTGGTGGTGCATGGAGACTTGCTCGAGGGCTTCCATTTCGCCGTCGTTCATGGAGTCATAAGTGCCATCGTCGTTGAAGACCATGGTTCGCTTGTTGGTGCACTCGTAGGACTTGTGGCCTCGGCCTCCGCAAATGAAACACTTGAAGGAACTTGTCTTGTCGGTCTCAACGGTTGGGTTTGATGATGATGAAGCTCTCAGCTTGAAGTTGCTCGTAGGAGGATGGCTTGTAGTTGACGAAGCTTTCTTGGAAGTCGACTTGTCGATGTTGGAAGTAGAAGGTCTTGTAGTCGGTGTTGGAGTCGTTGAAGCTTGGTTATTGGAGAAGCCGTAGGACCTGGATGAGAACTTGGCATACTTGAAATCATCTTGCACTTGGCGTTCCGCTTTGGTAGCTTGGTGCACTAGCTAGATGAGGTTTGAGTATGGTTGGAAGTCGGCGATTTTCTTGATAGGATGATTGAGTCCATTCAAGAAACGTGCCATTGTTTGCTCATCATCTTCCATGACATTGGCTCGTATCATTGCAATCTCCATCTCCTTGTAGTATCTTCAACGCTCTTGGTTCCTTGCTTGAGTTGTTGGAGTTTCTTGAAGAGATCGCGGTTGTAGTAGGTAGGTACGAAGCATGCTCTCATGACATCCTTCATTTGCGCCCAAGTAGTGATGGGTGGTTCACCTCTTGCCTCTCGGCGCTCAATGACTTGTTCCCACCAAATGAGCACATAGTCTTGGAACTCAAGGGATGCCATTGCGATCTTCTTCTCTTCGTCATAATTGTGCAAACAGAAAATCTTGTCAACTTTCAATGCCCATGAAAGGTACTCTTCAGGATCGTTGCTTCCGTTGAACTTTGGCATGGTGAACTTGAGCTTGCCGTAGCGTTGCTCTTCATTGTGTTGGGGTCGGGGATGATGACGCCCATGTTGTAGATGATTGTTCAACTCGTGGTGCTCTTGGCGCGGAGGGTTGTTATCCTCATGTTGCTCTTGTCGTGGAGGATTTCCATTGTCTTCATGCTCTCGATGAACTTGATGGTGTTGGCGAGCTTGTGGAGGATCTTCACGAGCTCGAAGAGGAACTTGACGATGCACGCGAGCGTGAAATCTTTGTTCTCGAATTTCTTCGCGATGTGCTTCCTCTTGTTCACGGGCTTGTCGTCTTTTGTCGGCAACGGCTCGAGTCGAGTCGCATAGAGCTTGTTGCACCGCAAGTGCTTGAGTGTCACAGAGTTGTTGTGCTTGACGTTGTGCCTCGGCATCTATGGAATTTTGGTGTAGACGCGCTCGCTCTTCCTCTTCATGTTGGCGTTGATGTTGCCATTCTCGTGCAAGCGCAAAGGCTTCTTGAGTTTGACGTTGTCGGCGCTCTTGAGAGTCGGTGTCTCTTAGGGGATTGAGGCTCGCTTGACGGTCTCCACGCGCGGCTCGACGAAGAGTGTTCGATGTCGGAGTACTTGAGCCGGAGAGGGTGAAGTCGGAGTGGCAGCTTGAACAGCTCCTTCTTGGAGTGGAAGATGAGCGGTTGAGCAACAAAGCACGAATTTCGTCCATCCTTGCGTCATTCTCTTGCTTGTGATCGTCGAGCTTGTGGTCGAAGTAGTCCTTTATACGTTGCTCGGAAAGTCGCAAGTCGGTGACAAGGTTGTCGATGCGTTCACTCATCGCTTGTTGCTCTTGATGCAAAGCATGTTGTGCACCAAAGAGGTGACTCTTGGTGATGAAGGAGTTCATCTCGCCGTCTTGCTCCATGAAGAGTGGGTTGGTAGAAGTACTTGGCCTATCCATCATTTCGAGACAAATGTGAGTGGTAGAAAGAGAAGAACGAGTACCCAATGTACCTTGACCGAAGTTGAAAGTGGATCGAGGATCACTCCAATGTAGGACAAGGACATAGCACAATTGGTACGAGTTCTTGTCGGTTTCCCACACCCACACAAGTAAAAGCTTTTGGTGGAGCTTGGTTAGGATGGTGGAAGAAAATTTGATGCAATTGTAAGTGAGGTTCAATAATGTTGGAAAAGATTCGCAAGATGCAATGTAACAAGTAGACCAAGCATATAAGGTACACGGAAACACACACGCAAAAAGATAAGTGGGGTTGTGCAACCAAGGGTGAGCCAAAATGTGGAATCCACGAAAATGCTCTTGTTGCACAGCACTAGAGAGACGCTAGCACGATTGCACGATAGGTGGATACAAGAACTTGTGCACAACCTACTTAGCAAAAATACAACGACTTCTATCCCGAATACTTTGTATGCAAGGTGTTGCTATGATATGATCCAAGATGATCGAGTATGACAATCTTAATGTTGTATGATGCTATGGTTCTTGCTTAAAAGCTCTTTGCTTATCTTTCTTCTTTGCTTAAAAGCTTGTTTGGCTCTTTGATGTTTGAGCTCTTTTCTCATGCAATGCTTGACGAACCAAGATAGCAAATGAGTATGCGATGACAACTTTGTGACACAAGAGATGATACCAAGATATGCAACAATGATGTATGTATGTTATGGGAAGTATGATCACTAATGTGCACAAGTCTTGTTGCCGACAATACTAAATGGCTAGTCTCGATGGGTAAGCAACGCAAAGGAGTAAGGCTATGCTGGCTATCAATGTAATGGCAAGAATGATATGTCCAATACCAAGATTAGGTTACCGGTCTTGCTTCCGGTATGGTGTCAAAATGGTGGCACGAATACCAAGTCGTAGTTGAGGTGGTCGTTGTTGATGACGCGTCCGTGGCAAAGATGAGCAGCGGTGATGTCGATGTCGAACCGTACCTATATAGCCGAAACACAAAAGGATACAGTACCGCAACTCAAATTCTCAAACCTCAAAGTAGCAATTGTGTCGGAGAGCGAAACGGTCCAAAAATAGTTGGGTTACGCGGGAGTGGTGGAGGTATGCGGAAGAATATATGGTATATGGTGAGCACCGGAACAAAATTTGGTGGGAAATTGGGTGGAGTTGTGGAAGTAGTGCGGACTTTCTGTCGAAGCCGGAAGTTCCGGGCAAGACGGAGGGTCCGGGGTCCGGATGTTCCGGGGAAGGCGGAAGGTCCGGGGGCCGGAATGTTCGGGCTGGACCGGAAGTTCCGGTTGTTGTGATTCTGCCAAGAACAGAGACTTCGAGATCGTGGATTTGGGCGAAAAAACTTGGGGAAAAAGCCCAAATCTGAAGGGGAAAAAGAAGAAATTGAAGGAAAAGAAGGGTCGCGAGGCTAGATCTACGAGCCACACACAAAATTCACGGATCAAAACCAACAAAATCTCAACACACGAACAAATCACAAAAAAATTGGCTATTTTTGGTGGCGATTTTCGGATTAGGGCGAAAAACAACAAAATTAGGCTAGAAACACAACGGGAAGGCTCCGAAATCGTGATCAACCTTGCTCTAGATACCAAGATGATGTAGGGTGGAACCGTAATCGCCCGATCTTTCACGAAAGGAACGGATCCCGCGAAGAACGCGAAGAACACGAGGAGGGAAACATGGGAAAACACACGGGGAAATACAAGAGGAACACTCAAACTAACAAGAACAAGTCACACATGTGCTAGATCCTCGGGTACATAGGACGATACACGATTCCACGGACAACTAAGGACGATACAAAGGTAGCTGGTCTTCTCCGTGAGGAGGTCTTGAATCCACAGGGGGGATCTTCCCTTAGAAAGGGGGTTTGAATCCAAAGGGATCTTCTCCGAAGAGTCTGCGGTCTCTCACGAGGAGTAGATCCGATGTGGATGAGCGAAGCTCTATCTCTAAGTGTGAGCTAAACCAACGCTAACCCTAGAAAGCTGTACGGGATAGAGTATATATAGTCTAGGTGACGAAATGGTACACGGGCCTCGGCCCAAGTGGCTGCGCGCAGGCAGGGCCGGAAGTTCTGGGCGCCGGAGGTTCCGGCCTAACCAGAGAGTTGGCGCGGTGTAGATGAGTTGGCATCCGGGGGCCGGAAGGTCTGGGCAGGCCGGAGGTTCCGGGCACCGGAAGGTCTGGGACGGGGTCTGGGCTAACCCGAGAGTTGAGACGTCTGGGCTGGTCGAAGTCATCGGCGGCCGGAAGCTCCGGGTCGGCCGGAAGGTCCGGGGGCCAGAAGTTCCAGGCTCTGGCCGGAGGTTCCGGGCTGTCCAGAGTGTTGACGCCTGTCTCTTCTTCTACAGCCCTCGGCTCCGGGTCTTGAGCGTCGTACCTGATCACACATAGCATCTCGGACTTAGGCAGTAGCCATGTCTCACTTGAAGAGGGGGAAAACTCAAGTAGGACTGATGTCACCTATGATTGAATAGCACGTGCCCTAGCCCTTGTCATGGGCCCACTTGGAGCTTGGATAGTTGAGGTGGCGTCCATGGGGATGGTGGTGGGAAGCTCCGCATCATCTCCCCTTCCTGTCGCTCGCCTCCAAGGCTTGGTCCTTGAGGGTCTCCATAGTCGTACTCATCGCTGCACCGTCTTGAAAAAGAGTCATGGAGGACTCAGCATCATCAATGCCACAAAGAGGGATGGCGGTGAAGTCGAACTTGGGAGCATCGTCTTGGAGCTCGTCGGGCATGGACATCTTAGTGGTACTATCCTCATGCTCGCCTTCTTGGAGCTTGGTCTTCGAGAAGTGTGCTTGGGGTCGAGAAGCCTTGACCTTCATGAGTTCTTGTTCCGCCTTGAGAGCACCAATGTAGTTGTCGTCGAGGGGCTTGTAGTTCTCGAGGAAGATCATCTTGGACATGTCGTTGTGTAATCCCATCATGAACTGGAACTTCATTGAAATGGGGTCGTCCACGCCGGCTCGTCGCAAGGCTTCCTTCATCTCCTTGAAGTACTCGTTGATGGACTTGGATCCTTGGATGGTGTTCTCCAATTGGCGTTGAAGTTGTTCCGTGTAGGTTGGGGGCACGAACTCATGCCGCAAAGCTCTCTTCGTCTTGGGCCAACTCATGTTGTAGGTCTCCGAAGTTGCGTGAAGCCACCATGTGGACGCGTAATCGTGGAAGTTCCTTGTGGCGCACTTCACTTGATCTTTGGGAGGGACTTGATGTAGCTTGAGGTAGTCGTCCATCAAACGCTCCCACTCGAGATACACCTCGGGTTCTAGAGTCCCATAGAAAGGAATCTCATGGTCAATGTCAAGGTCGTAGTAGCTCGTGGAAGTCACGGACTTGAGCTTGGGGAGCTTCTCTTGAAGTGCTTGTGGGCGAAGATGTCGTATGTTCGTAGGCGAAGATGCCTTGAAGTTGCTTGGCGAAGATGCCAAGGGAGATGGTGAAGTCATTGAGTGGTTGTTGGTGTTGAGCTCTTGACCTTCACATTCATGGTGGTGATGGTGTCGATGCCGATGTGACCTTGCCGGAGATGGTAGCTCGGAGGCATGTGCTCTTGAGCGTCTTCTCGAAGATGAGGAAGACCGCTTGTAGGACTTGATGAGGGCTCTGATCTCCTCCATTTGAGCTTGCATCTTGGTGTTGGTGGAGTTTTGCATGGCATCGAACTCATCGTTGTTGTTGTAGACCGAAGATGAAATGCCTTGCCTATCCATCACAAGACTCGAGCAAATATGAGTGGGAGAAAGAGAAGAACGAATACCAAATGAACCTTGACCGAAGTTGAAAGTGGATCAATGATCACTCCAATGTGGACAAGGAAATAGCACAATTGGTACCAATTCTTGTCGGTTTCTCACATCTACACAAATAAGGCTTATGGTGGAGCTCGATGAGGATAGTGGCACAAAAATTTGATGTAAAATGTTAGCAAGAGTCAATAATGTTGAAGGAGATTCACAAATTCGCAAGTGTAACAAGTAGACCAATAGCAATGAATGGCACACGGAAGCACACACACGGATAGATAAATGGGGTCGTGCAACCAAGGATGAGCACAAAATGTGGAATCCACGGAAAACGCTCGTGTTGCACAACTCAAGAGAGACGCTAGCACGGTTGCTCTATAGGCGGATACGACACTTGTGCACAACCTATAGGATGCAAAATGGATAACTTTCTATCCCAAGTATGCTATATATGTATGATGTTCCGGTGGTATGATCCAAGATGATCGGATATGACAATCTTATATGCAATGTGGTATGATGCTATGGCACTTGCTTACAAGCTTCTTTGCTCTTTCTCTTTTGCTTAAAAGCTTATTCTTTTTTTCCTTTGTATGGCCACTTTTGCACAATGCACAAACCAAGATAGCTATTGTGTATATGCGGGAACAATCTTGAGGCACACGAGATGCTATGATACCAATATGATATGGTATGGTATGCAATGTACGGTGTAGATCACTAATGTGCACAAGTAACATTGCTGGCAGTACTCAAATGGCTAGTCTCGATAGGCAAGTGACGCAAAATGGGCTAGGGGTTATCAATGCAATGGCAAGGGAATATACAATGGAGGGATACCACGATACCAAGATGATATGGAGGTTACCGTCCGTTCGATGATGAGTGGCGGTGATCTTGATGGAGATACCAAGATGATGGAGACTCGTCCCTAAGTAGCCAAAACACCTTAGGAAACGGAAAAACTGCGAACTCAAAATCTCAAATGTCAAATGGTGATAGCGGGATGTAGTGGTGGTTTTGTGGAAGTGCAATGATGGGTTGTGGAGTACGCAATGTGAAAATGGAGGGTAAGGTGGTGTACTATACACGGTGTCGGAGTTGGAAGCACGGTCCCTAAGTAGCCGAAACACCTTAGGAGACACAACTCACAACACTAACAAAATTGGCTTAAGTTGGGATGGTGGAAGTGTATGGTGGTCAAGCCTATGCGGAAGTTATGGTGGTGGTGGTGGTTGATGAAGAAGAAACCATCCCTAAGTAGCCTAGACACCTTAGGAGACTCAAATCACTCCTCAAGCAACCACTAATGCGATGGGGAACAAAATTGGTTAGGTTGCGTAAGTCGGTGGTGGTTATGCGGAGGTTGTGGTGGAAGCCCTAGGCAAAGATGCCAAAGTTGCAAAAATTTGATGGAGTCAAATGTTGATGGTAGTATTTTTGTGGGAAGGGGGATGTCAATAGCTTTTCAACGAGCTAAAGAACGTCAAAAACGGACTCCGGATGAATTAGTTATGGACAAAACAGTGAAATGGGAAAGGCTGAAATGCCAGGGGCCGGACATCCGGGCTCGGGGCCGGAAATCCGGGACCTGATGTCCAGAACCGTGCAGATTTGGCGCTCCAGGAGACGGATGTTCGGCCGGGGACCCAGATGTCCGGCCTTTGGCCCGGATGTTCGGCCCGACGAATCCAGATCTCGTTTGGGGCGGAAATTTTCGAATTGGGGGTGGCAATTGATGATTTTAGGGGGCAAAATTTGATGGATTTCGTGGATGGAAAGTGGGGAAACTTGGGGATATGCTATATCCACTCGAAACCAAGCAAATCCATGGATCAAAATCAACAAAACATCATCAAAACCAACAAATCACAAAAAAATTTGAGGCTATTTTTGGTGGGGAATTTTTGAATTTAGGACGAAATCAACAAAATTAGGCTAGAGAACACAATGGGGAGGCTCCGAAATCGTGATCAACGTGGCTCTAGATATCAAGATGATGTAGGGTAGAACCCTAGTGGCCCGATCTTTCATGAAAGGAGCGAATCCCGCAATGAACACGAAGAACACGAGGAGGGAGACGAGGGGAAAATCACGAGGGGTACACAAGAGAACACTCAAACCAACAAGAATGATCACACATGTGCTAGATCCATGAACACAAAGGGAGATACAAGATCCAAAGTCAACAGCGGACGATACAAGAGGTAACCGGCTTTCTCTGTGAGGAGGTCTTGAATCCACAGGGGGATCTTCCCTTGGAAAGGGGGCTTGAATCCAAAGGGATCTTCTCCGTAGAGGCCGCGGTCTCTCTCATGGAGTGGATCCGATATGGATGAGCGTAGCTCTATCTCTCAAATGAGCGATCACAACGCTAACCCTAGAAAGTTGGACGAGGTGGAGTATGTATAGTCTAGGGGGAGAAGGGATACACGGGCCTCAGCCCTTCACTGTGCATAGACAGGGGAGGCCGGATGTCCGGGCTGGTCGGGCCGGATGTCCGGGCCTTCAGGCGATGCTGGATGTCTGGGCTGGGGAGGCCGGATGTCCGGGCTAGAGTGGTGGCGCTTGTTGCTCTCAGATTCGGAGGGGCCGGACTTCCGGGCTAGGAGCCGGATGTCCCGGTTGGCGAGGTCGGATGTCCGGGGCTAGGAGCTGTTCTCCGCCTTCTTCCATCGTCGCTTCCATGCTTCCCTCGCGGATGGTGTAGTTGTTCCTTGGTGCTTGCACTCGTCCTCCACATCCGTGAAGCTCCGACAATACCTATGCATGCACATGGGAGAAGTGTCAAGTAGTATACCATCCTCGAAGGGGTCAAGTGAGCACGTGTAAAGGAGATGATTCACCTTTATGTATGTGAAGTAGATGTCGCACGTGTCACATGCCAAACGGACTCTTGAGATGGTGATGTCCATAGGATTCTCCGCATCATCCCATCTAAGAACACGAAGAACACGGGGAAGAATGGGGAGAAAACACAAGGGGAAACACTCAAGAACAAGTCCAATCACACATCCACTAGACAATCAAACACAAGATCCACAAGGTACATGAACAACAAAAGGAAAGATACATGGTAAAGTTCATCTCCATGAGGAGGTCTTGACGGGGGCCACCAAAGAGGGGGTCTTGAATCCAACGTGGATCTTCTCCGAAGAGGGGCCGCAGTCTCTCTCGGGGAGTAGATCCGTATGGATGAGCAAAGGTCTATCTCTAAATGAGCTATCACATTTGCTAACCCTAACTAGGAGGAGGTGGAGGAGTATATATAGTCTAGTTCCATGAAGGGGTAAGTGGGAGAGGGATACATGGGCCTCGGACCCGATCCTGTGCGCAGGCAGGTACCAGACGTCCGGTGTGTAGCGGTCGTCCGGTGGCTCATGGGCGTCCGGACGTCTGATAGTCGCCGGACTTCCGCTCATTCTGGCTCGATCGCTGAAGTACCGGATTTCCAGAGGTGGCCGGTCGTCCGGTGGTGTCGGACGTCCGTTTGCTATAGCTCGGTTGGGGCTTCAGGCGCCGGTCATTCGGTGGAGGCCGGACGTCCGCTCGCTGGCCGGTCGTCCAGTGTGGGCCGGACGTCCGCTCGTTGTACCTTCTTTGGTAGCTCTTCTTCCGTCTTCATTTCCACGCTTCCCTTGCAGATGGTGGAGTTGTTCCTTGGTGCTTGCACTCCTCCCCGTCCTCAGTAGTGTTCCGACAATACCTATGCATGCACACGAGAGGCGTGTCAAGTAGTATACCATCCTCGAAGGGGTCAAATGAGCACGTGTAAAGGAGACGATTCACCTTTGTGTATGTGAAGTAGATGTCGCACGTGTCACTCGCCAAACGGACTCTTGATATGGTGATGTCCATTGGATGCTCCGCATCAGTTTAGCTTCTTAGTTAACACACACACATCGAGAGAGAGGAGTAGAGCTAGCCTTGCCCTTCTTCCTCCTCTAGCCAAACAGCTCAAGGAGCAAGCTTGTAGCTACTTGTTGAGATAGTGATCATGCGGAGACCCCGTAGAGTAGGACTAGGGGTGTTATCTCCTAGGAGAGCCCCGAACCTGGGTAAGATGCGTCGGTGTACCTATGTGCGCCTTATCCCGTTTCAAGGAACCATCGACGTATTACTCTCCCCACCATGATAAGCCATCCTTTGGCATATGTCGCACGACACCCCCGACATTTGGTGTGGGGCAAGGTGCACCATTGTAGCGACCCGACCTCAAACGGTCAAGTCTCTGTGCTTCAGTGTCATCCCTGGATCGGTAATGCTGACACACACAGTACTCGAAGGATTTATAATAGAGTAGCAAACACATACTTATTACATCGAATGTCTCAATAGAGAACTTATTACAATAAATATGGCTTAAGGCCATCTAATACGATAACAGCGGAAGGCTCGGAAGATAAAGTGAGCCCATCAACTCCAATGGCATAGCTGAGCTGTACGGCAACGACCTAAGGAACCTTACTCCTCATCTGAAAAGTCTGCAACATAATACGTTGCAGCCCGAAAACGGGTCAGCACATGGAATATGCTGGCAATATAACACGGTAGAGCAAGAATAGAATAATGCTATCACTATATGCATATTTGGCTGGTGGAAAACTCTATGGTAAAAGTTTTGCGAAAAGCCAATTTTTCCCTACAACAAAGGCATAGATTTTATTTAACTATCATGGTAGTTGAAACATCATTGAGAAGGTTCCTCCAACTCAATCCCAATTAAAAGTAATTATCAACCCAACAATATTAATTTAGAGTGATGAGATATATATGATAATCCAAGTACTAGATACTCAAGATGTCCATAACCGGGGACACGGCTAACCATGATTAGTTTGTACACTCTGCAGAGGTTTGCGCACTTTTCCCCACAAGACTCCATCTCCTCCGTTGGATTTCTCGCACTACATGATGTTTGAGAAATGGATGACCGAGACACAGTCTTTCAGAAGCATTAACTCTCTACTCCGGATAGACTATACCACCTACAACCACTACATCTGCTAGTCTACCTCTTCAAGAGCTTCACGCAACTTACTCAACTATGCTAGAGCCCATAATAGCTTGTGGCTGCACACGGAAGTTTCTAGCATGAAATATCTCAGTTCCCTTTGAGCCTGGGCGGCGGACCTTAGGATTATCACACGGGTACTGCGGGATATCCTAGGACAACACTGGATTCTCAGGTGCCCGACAAGCAATCCACCTAGATGTGTATTAAATTTGCTACCTTAAGTTGAACCATTAATTAACAATCTCACATCTGTCATGGTTTCACTCACCCAAACCACGTCTACGAGCATATCATGGCAATATAAGCAATACGTAGAAGTAACTCCCAAGGGTTTGATAATAAACAGGTGAATAAGTACTACCTCATCTACTTCCCAAATCCCACATGTTATCAAGCCCTAACCATGCAATGTTTGAGGGTTTGAAACTAATGCATAAAAACTGGGTGATAAAGGGATATGATCAAAGTGTTACTTGCCTTGCTGATGATCAGCAAAACCTAGGGACTCGATGTAGCATGCTTCGCACTCCGGGTACTCTATCGCAATCAGACAAGCATACAATAAGCAATCAAACAAGACGCACGGGTAAAACACAAATAAGAGATCTAACCAGAAAGTTCAACTTAAGAACTCCGGTTTGCAAAAAGAATCAAATCAAACGGAGCAACGAAACTCAAACTGCGAAAGAAACAAGATCCGATTACTAATCTGGACTAAGGTCAAATTTTACTGTATCAAAATCTTGTTCAAGTTGGTTAAATGGAAAGATGCTTTCAAGACGAAACTCAAGGTGCTTGAATCGCCTGATTTCGATAAACGAGCAAAAAGTTGTACTAAAATGAAAATCGGATCAGAAATCGTGATCGAAAATAATCACGGAAAATCTGAGAAAAAGAAAAACTGACGAACAGGCTAACAAACGAAAGTTCGCTGTCTGCGGCTAAACGGTGAAAACCGTTCGTTAAAATGAACGTAAAACGGACGTTTGTTAAGTAACTAAACCGAAAAAATAAACCGAACCGGATCTAAAAAACGGATCTAGGGTTTCGAAAAAAACCAAACGATTTCTCATGAAAATCGAGGCGGCTACCTCAGGTCCAGCGGGGTTCGGCGAGGCGGCGCGGCGGTGTTGCGGCTGCGGTGGCGGCGGCGGGCGGCGACCGCGGCGCAGCGCGGCGGCTAGGGTTAGGGTTCGGGCGCAGGTGGGCTTCGGCGGCGGCTGTAGGCTTTCGGCGGCTCGGGGCGGGGGCTTATAAAGGCTCCCCGGGTAGAGTCCCGCTCGGGTACGGCCCGAAGTCGGTTCACTTTTTTTTATAAATAATTCCGACATGCAGAAAAAGAAAGAAAATAAATACTAAACAGACTCCAAAAATCTCGGAATAAATTTTCTTCGTCCTCTAAAAATAAGCCGGACAAGGTTAACATTTATTTGGGCCTAAAATGCAACTTTGAAAAACGCATATTTTCCCTAATTCAAATAAAATAGCGATAAAACTCGGAATAAAAGTCTTATTTGATTTTAATATTAAATCTTCGATATTTCTCTATTTTGAGGGAGTCATTTTATCCTCTCTCTTTTATTTTTATAAAAGAAATAATCGAAGAGAAAATAATTAAAATCAGACGATCCTCTTTCCAAAATTCGAGAAAACTCGAATATGAAAATAATGAAATCCCCAACTCTACTGTAGGTCCTTGAGTTGCATAGAATTTCTAGGATCAAGCCAAAAATGCAATGAAATATAATATGCAATGATGCTCTAATGTATAACATTCCAAATTGAAAATTTGGGATGTTACAAACCTACCCCCCTTAAGATGAATCTCGCCCTCGAGATTCAGGTTGGCTAGAAAATAGGTGTGGATGGTCCTTGTGTAGGACTTCCTCTCGTTCCCAGGTGGCTTCGTCCTCGGTATGGTGGCTCCACTAAACTTTGCAAAACTTAATAACCTTGCTGTGGGTAACCCGACTAGCAAACTCGAGAATCCTGACTGGCTTCTCCTCATAGGTCAAATCATTGTCCAACTGAATCGTTTCCAGCGGTACTGTATCTCTCAGAGGAATGTCGGCCATCTCTGCGTGACACTTCTTCAACTGAGAAATGTGGAACACATCATGAACTCCTAACAATCCTTCGGGTAATTCCAACTTATAAGCAACTTCTCCCATACGTTCCGAAACTCTGTATGGTCACACAAAGCGTGGTGCTAACTTTCCCTTAACTCCAAAGCGCTTAACTCCTCGGAGTAGTGATACCTGAAGATACACTCTGTCTCCGATTTCATAGACTACCTCCTTGTGTTTTGAATATGCATAGCTCTTCTGTCAGGACTGAGCTACCTTCTGTAACATCCCAAAATTCTAAATTTTGGAATGTTATAATAAATAGATAGATTTGATTGATTGTGTGAAATTGAGTGAAATTCGAAACCTTTTTGAAAGTTAAATGAGAGGGAATAAAAGGACTTTCTCAAACTTTCATTTTGCATTTATGCTCTTCGTGAATTCAAATTCTTTTCAAATACAAAACCCTAGAGAGAAGATGACAAGACTTCTTCCATTTAAATAAATGAAAAGGGTGTTTGAAAAATATTTGAATTCCATTGGGAAATATTTTCCAATTCAGAAACTTTATGCAACTCAATGATTTTCACGAGAGAAGATAAAATGACTTCTTCAAATTATGAAATATGAGTTGGGAGTTTCAAAGATCACATTTGAAGTCCTTTTTGAATTTATTTTCAATTTGGAGTTATTTGAGTTTTATTCAAATTATTTTTCTCCAAAAATAAAATATATGGAAAATAGGGTAACATGATTCCCTACATCATAAAATTGGAGATAAATAAATTTGAATTCATTCTGGTATTTCTAAAATGATTTTTATTGGATTTTATTAGACCCGTAGCACTCTTTGAATTATCTGAATTTGTGTGAATTTTATTTAATGCTAGGAAAATATTCATCTTGTAGAAAATATTTTTCTGAAAATTTTGACATATAATATGCCTATATAAAGTTTTATTTTTATTTTCGTTTTTTTAGTTTATCGCATTGTGTTTAAAAAGAATAACAAACTGTGCGCGCGCCTGAAACTAACTGTCGCCCACGTGCGCATCATAGTACCAGCGGGCGCCCTATCTTTTTATTTATCCTATATGGGCCAGGCCCAGCCAGCCTTTTCATTTTTTTTCTTAGGCCGATTTTGTTTAAAAAACTGCAGCCGCAGCGTGCGCGTGCGGCCGGCCGAAGGCCTTTAGGCCCATGCGAGCCACCTCTTTTCACCTCTGTTTCGTATATTTTCATCTACGTTTAGTCTCACATTGTCTAGCCTTTGACCTCTAAGCCTCTTTTCCACGAATAAATATAGACCCATAGAGCCTCCAAAAATCATCCGATTCGGGTTAAATCAATATTTTGGTTTGACTAGATTCATTTAAGAAAAATATATTTCTCCTCTCGAGCGCGACTTCTGGAAATTGTCTCTTCTCTCCAAAATCGTCTTTTCTCTGCCTTATAAAGGTATCTTTCTTTATTTTTTTCTTCTTCGTATACTTCCGTAGTTTATTATTTTTAGACTAATACGATAGAATAATTAGATTATCAATTAGTCTATGTATTTATACGTTAGACCTTAACCGTAGCTATTTTTTCTTTCGTAAAACAGCTTGGCCCTGATTTTTCAAATAGCCATAACTTTTCACTCGTTTATCCAAATTAGATGAAACCAGCGCCTATAGCTTCATCTTGTTTTCACCTATCTGGTGAACCTGTCACATCAACTTTTTGAAATTTTCAAATTTCGAACTTTGTTCAGATTCATATTCAAACTTCTTTTGAACATAACTTGAGTTTCGTAACTCCGATTTAGTTGATTCTTTTTGCAAATCGAAGCTCTTGACCTAAACTTTCTAATAAGGCCAAATTCACTTAATTTTGGTACTGTTAGAAATTGTTTTATGTTGCAAGAGTTATTTGCTTGGTTTTGACGTTTTCCGAATTGTTTTCTTTGTTCTCCGATCTTTGAGTGATTGCTTATGTGTGGTTACTATTGCTTGCTTATGATAGATTGACCGGAGTGTGACGAGTAGAACTATCAAGAGTTTTGAGTGCGAATCATCTTCGTCAACATTGCAGGCAAGTTCACACTTTGATCATATTCCTTTCATACCCAGTTTTTATGCATTAGTTTCACCCTCAAACATTGCATGAGTAGGATTGATAACATGTGGGTATTGGGAAGTAGTTCATGAGGTAGGAACCTATTGCCCTGCATTCAACCTTTGGGAGTTACTATTACGTTATGCTTATATTGCCATGCTATGCTCGTAGACGTGGATTGGGTTGGAGAGTATTCATGACAGATGTGAGATTGTTAATTAATGGTTTACTTAAGCTGGCAACTTTAACACACATCTGGGTGGATTGAGCCACCTGGGTATTCCAGCGATTGCTTGTCTAGGCACCTGGGTATTCCAGGATTGCCTGTTTTTTTTATGGACCACTACCCAGGTTCAAAGGGATCATGAGATTATTCATACTAGAAACTTCCGTGTGCAGCGACAAGCTATTATTGGCTCTAGCATAGTTGATTAAGTCGTGTGAACTCTTACAGTGGTAGACTAGCAGATGTAGGGGTTGTAGGTGGAACGGTCTACCCATCGTAAGGTGCAAACGCTTCTGAAAGACTATGTCTTGGTCATCCATTTCTCAAACACCTTATAGTGCGAGAAATCCAACGGAGGAGATCGGGTCTTGTGGGGAAAAGTGCGCAAACCTCTGCAGAGTGTATAAACTAATCGTGATTAGCCGTGTCCCCGGTTATGGACGTTTTGAGTATCTACTACTTGGATTATCATGTGAATCTCATCACGTTATTTTAAATTAATTTTGTTGGGTTTAATGATGTTACTTAATTGGGATTGAGAATGCTGTCAACCATTCTGAATGTTTAACAACCACCATGATAGTTAAATAAAATTTATTCCTTTGCAGTAGGGAAAATTTGGCTTTTCGCAAAAACTATAACCATAGAGCTTTTCCACCAGCCAAATATGCATGTAGTGATAGCCATTGTTCATCATTTCTCTCTATGGTGTGAATTTGCCAGTACATTCAATGTACTGACCCTTTGTGGCTGCAACGTCTCATGTTGCAGGAATCTTACGACGCGTAAGTGATACGTTAGGGTTACGATTTCTACACTCAACTTTGCCGTTGGTGTTGATGGGAACCCACAACCTTGTTACTTCCGCTATTTGGATTGAGGTAACAGTATTTATGTTACTTTTTACATGTGATTTACCTCTGTTATAAATCCTCGAGTACTGTGTGTGTCAGCATACCGATCCAGGGATGACACTTAAGCATAGAGACTTGACCGTCTGAGGTTGGGTTGCTACAAGATGGTATCAGAGCACATGTTGACTGTAGGACGTGACCCCTAGAAACTGGCAAGCCCATAGGAAAGATTTTTCTCTACAATTTTCTTTTCAAAAGGATCTTTTACCTCTCTTGTCTTTTGAGCTTGTTCAAATATACCCTTTTAGTGAGACCATACCCCTTTTCATTTTTTGACCACTCGAAAATTCGGCTGATGAGACCACTCCAAGAAGTACAAGATATGATAGAGGCAAAGGTGTCCCGTCTTTCGATGAGATGATGGATATCGCTTTGGTGGAAGTCGACTTTGACGATCCGACTACGAACGTGCGAGGACGTCGCGCCTTAGCAATCGCTAAACCAACTCCGAGAGGTTATTGACCACGCCGGAGCACGATCAACCTGACCACGAGGGTCTGTTTCCTGTGAGCAAACGAAGAACAAGCAAGAAACTAAGATTGCAATCTGGATATTGCGAATATAAGATGAAAGCTTTATTGATCAAGGTGGGGTTCTGTGACGCCTTTGTCTGGTCGTTGAACACAAACGAAGTGCGCGAAGTTGCAGCTATGGCGAACTTTAATCTAAACAAAACCCAAAGTCTAAACGGCGCCCTAAGGGCTGTATATATGGAGGAAGAGAGGGGGAATTTCGTGGCCCTTGGTGGAGGGGTCCGAAATCAACCCTATCTCTTGTTTCCCCACACGTACGGACTCTAAAAATAGCCTATACTTATGTATTTCGAAATTACATGGGCCTGGCCCAATAAAAAGGTGACGCAGCACCTATAATAGCCTCTGGACGAAATTTATGAAGTGACATCTTGTATATTTCGTCCAAGGCTTCATGCACTCGTTATGGTGGCTTCAAAGACCTGAAATCATCACTTGTAACTCTGTTCTTGTTCCCCTTGCGCATGCCATTATCTCCATGCTTGTTCTTGCTCCAATGTTCATCCTTCTCCAAGCTAGGCCCTTCATTTGTAAGCAAAACAAATGTATCCAATTTAGGCAGCATCATATTCTCATGAACATTAGAATCATTACCAAGAAACGAAAGTACCTGGTAATTTAGTTGGCGTGCGCGAGCTCTAGTAATTGGTCCAGTATGTATAGCAGCAGGGGCTGTGGGTGTAACAATGGTATTGATGTCCTCATCATCCTCCCCTTCTTGAAATGAAGTCGTCCTCGACGGAAGCTCATCTTCCTCACCCAAATAAGGCTTCAAATCTGCAATGTTAAAAGTGGGACTAACCCCAAAATCTGCAGGCAGCTCAAGTTTATATGCATTATCATTTATTTTCTCTAACACCTTAAAGGGACCATCAGCACGTGGCATGAGCTTTGATTTGCGCAAATCAGGAAATCTATCCTTACGCAAATGTAACCAAACAAGATCTCCAGGTGCAAACACAACATGTTTTCTACCCTTATCTCCAGCAAGTTTATATTTAGCATTCATACGCTCAATGTTTTCCTTAGTTAACTCATGCATTTTTAAAATCAATTCAGCACGTTGTTTAGCATCGAAATTAACCTTCTCCGAAGATGGAAGAGGCAACAAATCAATAGGTGCACGAGGTAGGAAACCATACACAACTTCAAAAGGGCACATCTTAGTAGTAGAATGCAATGAACGATTATAAGCAAATTCAATATGAGGCAAGCATTCCTCCCACATTTTCTTATTATTCTTCAAAACAGCCCTAAGCATAGTAGACAATGTTCTATTGACTACTTCAGTTTGGCCATCAGTTTGGGGGTGACAAGTAGTACTAAAAAGCAGTTTAGTCCCCAACTTAGCCCATAAACATCTCCAAAAGTGGCTAAGAAATTTAGTATCACGATCTGAAACAATAGTATTTGGCACACCATGCAAGCGAATAATTTCACGAAAGAACAAATCAGCAACATTAACAGCATCATCGCTTTTATGACATGGTATAAAGTGTGCCATTTTCGAGAATCTATCCACGACAACAAATATGCTATCCCTCCCCTTCTTTGTTCGAGGTAAACCTAAAACAAAGTCCATAGATATATCCTCCCAAGGAACACTAGGTACAGGCAAAGGCATATATAAACCATGAGGATTGAGTCGTGACTTAGCTTTTTGACATGTAGTGCAGCGAGCAATAAAACGCTCAACATCCCGTCTCATCTTTGGCCAAAAGAAATGTGTAGCAAGTACGTCCTCCGTCTTCTTCACGCCAAAGTGTCCCATTAATCCTCCTCCATGCGCCTCCTGCAACAACAAAAGACGAACGGAGCTAGCTGGAATGCATAGCTTGTTAGCACGAAACACAAATCCATCGTTAACGACAAACTTGTTCCACATTCTTCCTTCTTTACAATTCTGCATTACATCTTTAAAATCAGCATCATGCACATATTGATCTTTGATGGTCTCCAAACCAAATATTTTGAAGTCAAGTTGTGAAAGCATAGTATAGCGACGAGACAATGCATCAGCAATAACATTTTCTTTTCCCTTCTTGTGTTTAATGACATAAGGGAAAGTCTCAATGAATTCAACCCATTTAGCATGTCTACGATTCAGTTTAGCTTGACTTTTAATATGTTTCAAAGATTCATGATCAGAATGTATAACAAATTCTTTGGGCCATAAATAATGTTGCCATGTTTCTAAAGTCCGAACAAGAGCATATAATTCTTTATCATAAGTAGAATAATTCAGACTAGGCCCACTCAATTTTTCAGAAAAGTATGCAACAGGTTTGCCATCTTGTAATAACACACCTCCTAATCCAATTCCACTAGCATCACATTCAAGCTCAAAAGTCTTATTAAAATCAGGAAGTTGGAGTAAAGGAGCATGTGTCAACTTATCTTTCAATACCGTGAAGGCTTCTTCCTGTGCGGTACCCCAAAGAAAAGGCACATCTTTCTTTGTAAGCTCATTGAGAGGTGCAGCAATGGTGCTGAAATCTCTCACAAAACGCCTATAGAATCCAGCGAGGCCAAGAAAACTCCTCACTTGTGTGACCGTTTTGGGCTGCGGCCAACTCTCAATAGCTTCAATCTTGGCTTTATCAACTTCAATTCCCTGTGGAGTAACAACATAGCCAAGAAAAGATACTCGGTCGGTGCAAAAGGTGCACTTCCCAAGGTTACCAAACAAACGTGCATCACGTAGAGCAATAAAAACAGCACGTAAATGTTCCAAATGTTCTTCCAAAGATCTGCTATAAATCAATATGTCATCAAAGTAAACTACCACAAATCGTCCAATGAAAGCACGTAAAACTTCGTTCATTAATCTCATGAAAGTACTAGGTGCATTAGTTAACCCAAAAGGCATGACTAACCACTCATATAATCCAAACTTAGTTTTAAATGCTGTTTTCCATTCATCTCCCAATTTCATACGAATTTGATGGTAGCCACTACGCAAATCAACTTTGGAGAATATTGTAGAGCCACTCAATTCATCAAGCATATCATCTAGCCTAGGAATAGGATGACGATAACGAATAGTAATATTATTAATGCCTCTACAATCAACACACATACGTGATGTACCATCCTTTTTCGGCACTAGAATAATAGGAACAGCACAAGGACTAAGGGATTCGCGTATATAACCTTTGTCGAGAAGCTCTTGTACTTGACGCATAATCTCCTTCGTCTCCTCTGGATTGGTACGGTATGGTGCACGGTTTGGCAGTGAAGCACCGGGAATTAAGTCAATCTGATGCTCAATCCCTCGAATAGGCGGTAATCCCGGTGGCACGTCTTGTGGAAAAACGTCAGCGAACTCCTGCAAAATGTTAGTGACAGCAGGAGGCAAAGAGGAAGGCACGTCCTCGAATGAAAATAATGCCTCTTTGCACACAAAAGCATAGCAAACAGATTTGCTGAAATCTAGCTCATCAATATCAGATTTGGTGGCAAATAAACATGCACTTTTCAATTTAATTTCAGAAGCAACACTAGATGGTTTATTATTAGGCTTCATTTGTTGCTCAAATTCTTTTGCCACAATCTGATTTTCACTCTTATTCTTCTCCTGTTTTGCTTTATTAGCTCTATTAATATCATCTTTCAAAATGGAATCAGGAGTCATAGGAAGCAAAGTAATATTTTTATCCTTATGAACAAGAGTATAGTGATTGTTTCTACCATGGTGTACAGAATTTTTATCAAATTGCCATGGTCTACCAAGTAATAAGGAACATGCTTGCATAGGTACCACATCACAATCAACATAATCAGCATATGTAGAGATACTAAAATGCACACGAACAGTACGTGTTACCTTAACCTTGCCGCTGTTGTTGAACCATTGGATGTAGTAAGGATGTGGATGTGGTCTTGTGGTGAGAGAAAGCTTCTCCACCATCTCCATGCTAGCCAAGTTGTTGCAGCTCCCTCCGTCTATTATGACGCGCACAGAACGTTCCTTCACAACTCCCTTGGTATGGAACAAATTGTGCCTCTGATTTTGCTCAGCTTGTGTGACCTGCACACTCAAAACACGTTGAGCAACTAAACATTCATACCTGTCAGCGTCTTCAGGAGCCATGTATTGCGTCTCATGATCAGAATCATCTCCACCATGTTCTTCACGTGTAATAAGAGCCAAAGTCTCCTCATCATAGTCACTAGCGGACTCATATCCACCACCCTCGGTAGCAATCATCACACGCGGAGATTTGCATTCTCTCGCATAATGACCTCCTCCCTTACAACGACGACAAATAATATCACTTGTGTGCCCTGTTGATGCCCTGGAAGAAGAAGAACTCTGTGCAGGCCCGGCAGGTGCGCTCTTGGCAGATAATGGTGGTTGTTCCTGTTTTCTTGTATCACGGCTGTAGGAGGCACCTGATTGAGGTGCTGGTGCAGTTGAAGTAGAAGATGCACGCGGTGTCCATGATGAAGGTCGGCCTGCAGAAAAGTTAGTTCGCGCCAATGCTTGTCGATCCTGCACTTCACGTTCAGCTTTACAAGCAAGATGGAATAAACGAGTGATATTAGTATACTCCTTATAGTCTAGAATGGTCTGAATCTCTATTTAATCCACCCAGAAAACGTGCAAGCATAGCTTCATTCTCCTCAACAATACCACATCGAATCATGCCAGTTTGTAATTCCTGATAATATTCTTCTACAGAATTTTTTCCTTGTCTTAAACACTGCAATTTTTGAAGCAATTCACGTTGATAATATGGTGGAACCCAACGCGTACGCATAGCAGTTTTCAAAGCAGCCCAAGTAGTTGGAATAGGATATAATCTACAATGTTCAGACCACCATACACATGCAAAACTAGTGAAAGCACAAACAGCAGCAGCAACCCGTCTCTCCTCGGGATATTGTAAACATGTAAAACGTTGTTCAATTTCTAACTCCCAAGCAAGATATATATCAGGAACATATCTACCCACAAATGGTGGAATATTCAATTTCAGTTTAGGAATATGGACATCATCTCGTACCTGAGGTGGTGGTGCAGGCCTACCATTACGAATATATACCTGAGGTCGACCTGCTGGTGGTGGTGCTGGTGGCTGCACGTAGTTCGGATTTTGATCAACCTCATCCTCATAATCTCCCACATAATCATCCTCCTCCGCATCAGCAGCATGAGCCACAGAAGTATCAATAGCAGCACCAACAGTTTGGCCAAACGCAAGAGGAACACGGCTCGCTCGGCGGAGGTCTGTTTCGCGACGTGGAGGTAGTCGTTGTTGTTGTTGTTGGAGAGGTGCGTTAGGTGCAGCGGGTGGTGGTGGTGGAAGACGCGCGAGCAATTCATTAAACTTGTTATCGAGCTTTGTTTCGAACGTCTTCTCCATGCCATCTATCTTCTCCATGGCCTCTTCAAATCTGTTTAGCACATCTTGCACCTGTCCACTCATCATTTGCTGAAATTTATCATGCAAATCCTTATTCGTCATGTTCTCCCAGTCAGTCTCGTCGGCTTGTGATCCTGGCATGGTTAGCAGCAATAGAAACACACAAGAATATGATCCTACAGACTACTAACAATGATGAGGACATCAATACAATTGTTACACCCACAGCCCCTGCTGCTATACATACTGGACCAATTACTAGAGCTCGTGCACGCCAACTAAATTACCAGGTACTTTCGTTTCTTGGTAATGATTCTAATGTTCATGAGAATATGATGCTGCCTAAATTGGATACATTTGTTTTGCTTACAAATGAAGGGCCTAGCTTGGAGAAGGATGAACATTGGAGCAAGAACAAGCATGGAGATGATGGCATGCGCAAGGGGAACAAGAACGGAGTTACAAGTGATGATTTCAGGACTTTGAAGCCACCATAATGGGTGCATGAAGCCTTGGACGAAATATACAAGATGCCACTTTATAAATTTCGTCCCGAGGCTATTTTAGGTGCTGCGTCACCTTATTATTGGGCCAGGCCCATGTAATTTCGAAATACATAAGTATAGGCTATTTTTAGAGTCCGTATGTGTGGGGAAACAAGAGATAGGGTTGATTTCGGACCCCTCCACCAAGGGCCACGAAATTCCCCCCTCTTCCTCCATATATACAGCCCTTAGGGCATCGTTTAGACTTTGGGTTTTGTTTAGATTAAAAGTTCGCCATAGCTGCAACTTCGCGTACTTCGTTTGTGTTCAACGACCAGACAAAGGCGTCACAGAACCCCACCTTGATCAATAAAGCTTTCATCTTATATTCGCAATATCCAGATTGCAATCTCAGTTTCTTGCTTGTTCTTCGTTTGCTCGCAGGAAACAGACCCTCGTGGTCAGGTTGATCGTGCTCCGGCGTGGTCAATAACCTCTCGGAGTTGGTTTAGCGATTGCTAAGGCGCGACGTCCTCGCACGTTCGTAGTCGGATCGTCAAAGTCGACTTCCACCAAAGCGATATCCATCATCTCATCGAAAGACGGGACACCTTTGCCTCTATCAAGTGGTATCAGATTTCCAGGTTGCTCGGTGAGATTTTACAGTTTTTCGTAGTTTAGATCGAGTCTGTTCTTCATACCTACAGTCCACGAAAAAGCCACAAAAAAAATTAGGGTTAGTTCATCATATCCGAACCAATCTGAGCCTTTGCATAATCTTTTTAGGGTTTTGCTTTGTTGAATTTGCGGTTGCATCGTCGGTCTAGTTGCTGGTCTTAGAGTCTAGTCTTTTAGAGTTTCGAGTTCTGGTCATAAGTTGTCACGCCGCCGCCGCACCATCATCATCGCCCCTGCCATCTACCACCACCGCTCCGAATCCGTATCCATATACCACCACCAATCCGTGCCCATATACCACCACCGATCCATATCCATATACTACCACCGCTACCACCACCGCTGCCATATACCACCACCATATATCCACCACCAATCCGAGTTCCTTGCATATTAGGTTTGTTTTCGGGATCCATCTAAATTCCGATTCGTGTTTCCTTGTCTGAGTAGGTTTCGAAAAAAAAGAGTCGGGTAGCCACGCTCCGTTTAGGCCCAAAATTTTTCGAAAACGCATTTTTCGAAAAAAATTCTGGCTATCCTATTTTTAGGTGTTTCTGAGTGTTTTGAGACAGGTGCCATTATAGGAAGTTTTTTTTGACCCGTTTCCAGTTTTTGGGTCCGGGCAGTCGAAAAAAAAAATTGGTCGAAAAATTTCGTGCCCATCCTGTCAGTTTGAGCTAGGAAGAGTTTTGAGATACTCGCCATTATAGTGATTTTTCGCAAAAAAAAAAAGAGCGAAAAAAAATTCAGAGTGTGCTTTTCCCTTGTTTACGTGCCGCGCCGTGATTTTGTTGGTGTTCTAGGCTCGCGTCTCTAGCACAGTCTAGCCTAGGACCAGCACAGTACCGTCGTTGAGCGTTTATTCAACTTTGCATCTCTGAATTGATTATTGCTGACCCTTTTTGCTACCATAGTATAAGCCTTCCCAGCTCCACATACATCTACGTCGTGCGTTTGACTCTCCCTGGTAATCGCTCTATCCAAGCTTTGAGAGTTTTGACTACAACGGTTGCCGATCACCGCCTGTTGCTGGGTAAGAACTGGTAAGAATTTGAGTTTTGCTTGACGGATTTGTGACACCCACCACCACCACTTGTTCGTAGTCTGTAGGATCATATTCTTGTGTGTTTCTATTGCTGCTAACCATGCCAGGATCACAAGCCGACGAGATTGACTGGGAGAATTTATCGAACAAGGAGCTTCATGATAAGTTTCAGCAAATGATGACTGAACAGGTGCAAGATGTGCTGAACAATTTTGAAGAGGCCATGGAGAAGATCACTGGCCTTGAGAAGACGTTCGAAACAAAGCTCGATAACAGATTTAATGAATTGCTCGCGCGTCTTCCACCACCACCACCCGCTGCACCTAACGCACCTCTCCAACAACAACAACAACGACTACCTCCACGTCGCGAAATAGACCTTCGCCGAGCGAGCCGTGTTCCTCTTGCGTTTGGCCAAACTGTTGGTGCTGCTGTTGATACTTCTGTGGCTCCTGCTACTGCTGTTGCTGGTACCCAGGAGGATGATGAGTATGCGGGCGATTATGAGGATGAGGTTGATCAAAATCAGATCTACGAGCAGCCACCAGCACCACCACCAGCAGGTCGACCTCAGGTATATATTCGTAATGGTAGGCCTGCACCACCACCTCAGGTACGAGATGATGTCCATATTCCTAAACTGAAATTGAATATTCCACCATTTGAGGGTAGATATGTTCCTGATATATATCTTACTTGGGAGTTAGAAACTGAACAACGATTTACATGTTTACAATATCCTGAGGAGAGACGAGTTGCTGCTGCTGTTTGTGCTTTCACTAGTTTTGCATGTGTATGGTGGTCTGAACATTGTAGATTATATCCTATTCCAACTACTTGGGCTGCTTTGAAAACTGCTATGCGTACGCGTTGGGTTCCACCATATTATCAACGTGAATTGCTTCAAAAATTGCAGCGTTTAAGACAAGGAAAAAATTCTGTAGAAGAATATTATCAGGAATTACAAACTGGCATGATTAGATGTGGTATTGTTGAGGAGAATGAAGCTATGCTTGCACGTTTTCTGGGTGGATTAAATAGAGAGATTCAGACCATTCTAGACTATAAGGAGTATACTAATATCACTCGTTTATTCCATCTTGCTTGTAAAGCTGAACGTGAAGTGCAGGATCGACAAGCATTGGGGCGAACTAACTTTTCTGCAGGCCGACCTTCATCATGGACACCACGTGCATCTTCTACTTCAACTGCACCAGCACCTCCATCAGGTGCCACCTCCAGCCGTGATACAAGAAAACAGGCACAACCACCATTATCTGCCAAGAGCGCACCTGCGGGGCCTACACAGCGTTCTTCTTCTTCCATAGCATCAACAGGGCACACAAGTGATATTATTTGTCGTCGTTGTAAGGGAGGAGGTCATTATGCGAGAGAATGCAAATCTCCGCGTGTGATGATTGCTACCGCGGATGGTGGATATGAGTCCGCTAGTGACTATGATGAGGAGACTTTGGCTCTTATTACACGTGAAGAACATGGTGGAGATGATTCTGATAATGAGACGCAATACATGGCTCCTGAAGACGCTGACAGGTATGAATGTTTAGTTGCTCAACGTGTTTTGAGTGTGCAGATCACACAAGCTGAGCAAAATCAGAGGCACAATTTGTTCCATACCAAGGGAGTTGTGAAGGAACGTTCTGTGCGCGTCATCATAGACGGAGGGAGCTGCAACAACTTGGCTAGCATGGAGATGGTCGAGAAGCTTTCTCTCACCACAAGACCACATCCACATCCTTACTACATCCAATGGTTCAACAACAGCGGCAAGGTTAAGGTAACACGTACTGTTCGTGTGCATTTTAGTATATCTACATATGCTGATTATGTTGATTGTGATGTGGTACCTATGCAAGCATGTTCCTTATTACTTGGTAGACCATGGCAATTTGATAAAAATTCTGTACACCATGGTAGAAACAATCACTATACTCTTGTTCATAAGGATAAAAATATTACTTTGCTTCCTATGACTCCTGATTCCATTTTGAAAGATGATATTAATAGAGCTAATAAAGCAAAACAGGAGACGAATAAGAGTGAAAATCAGATTGTGGCAAAAGAATTTGAGCAACAAATGAAGCCTAATAATAAACCATCTAGTGTTGCTTCTGAAATTAAATTGAAAAGTGCATGTTTATTTGCCACCAAATCTGATATTGATGAGCTAGATTTCAGCAAATCTGTTTGCTATGCTTTTGTGTGCAAAGAGGCATTATTTTCATTCGAGGACGTGCCTTCCTCTTTGCCTCCTGCTGTCACTAACATTTTGCAGGAGTTCGCTGACGTCTTTCCACAAGACGTGCCACCGGGATTACCGCCTATTCGAGGGATTGAGCATCAGATTGACTTAATTCCCGGTGCTTCACTGCCAAACCGTGCACCATACCGTACCAATCCAGAGGAGACGAAGGAGATTATGCGTCAAGTACAAGAGCTTCTCGACAAAGGTTATATACGCGAATCCCTTAGTCCTTGTGCTGTTCCTATTATTCTAGTGCCGAAAAAGGATGGTACATCACGTATGTGTGTTGATTGTAGAGGCATTAATAATATTACTATTCGTTATCGTCATCCTATTCCTAGGCTAGATGATATGCTTGATGAATTGAGTGGCTCTACAATATTCTCCAAAGTTGATTTACGTAGTGGATACCATCAAATTCGTATGAAATTGGGAGATGAATGGAAAACAGCATTCAAAACTAAGTTTGGATTATATGAGTGGTTAGTCATGCCTTTTGGGTTAACTAATGCACCTAGTACTTTCATGAGATTAATGAACGAAGTTTTACGTGCTTTCATTGGACGATTTGTGGTAGTTTACTTTGATGACATATTGATTTATAGCAGATCTTTGGAAGAACATTTGGAACATTTACGTGCTGTTTTTATTGCTCTACGTGATGCACGTTTGTTTGGTAACCTTGGGAAGTGCACCTTTTGCACCGACCGAGTATCTTTTCTTGGCTATGTTGTTACTCCACAGGGAATTGAAGTTGATAAAGCCAAGATTGAAGCTATTGAGAGTTGGCCGCAACCCAAAACGGTCACACAAGTGAGGAGTTTTCTTGGCCTCGCTGGATTCTATAGGCGTTTTGTGAGAGATTTCAGCACCATTGCTGCACCTCTCAATGAGCTTACAAAGAAAGATGTGCCTTTTCTTTGGGGTACCGCACAGGAAGAAGCCTTCACGGTATTGAAAGATAAGTTGACACATGCTCCTTTACTCCAACTTCCTGATTTTAATAAGACTTTTGAGCTTGAATGTGATGCTAGTGGAATTGGATTAGGAGGTGTGTTATTACAAGATGGCAAACCTGTTGCATACTTTTCTGAAAAATTGAGTGGGCCTAGTCTGAATTATTCTACTTATGATAAAGAATTATATGCTCTTGTTCGGACTTTAGAAACATGGCAACATTATTTATGGCCCAAAGAATTTGTTATACATTCTGATCATGAATCTTTGAAACATATTAAAAGTCAAGCTAAACTGAATCGTAGACATGCTAAATGGGTTGAATTCATTGAGACTTTCCCTTATGTCATTAAACACAAGAAGGGAAAAGAAAATGTTATTGCTGATGCATTGTCTCGTCGCTATACTATGCTTTCACAACTTGACTTCAAAATATTTGGTTTGGAGACCATCAAAGATCAATATGTGCATGATGCTGATTTTAAAGATGTAATGCAGAATTGTAAAGAAGGAAGAATGTGGAACAAGTTTGTTGTTAACGATGGATTTGTGTTTCGTGCTAACAAGCTATGCATTCCAGCTAGCTCCGTTCGTCTTTTGTTGTTGCAGGAGGCGCATGGAGGAGGATTAATGGGACACTTTGGCGTGAAGAAGACGGAGGACGTACTTGCTACACATTTCTTTTGGCCAAAGATGAGACGGGATGTTGAGCGTTTTATTGCTCGCTGCACTACATGTCAAAAAGCTAAGTCACGACTCAATCCTCATGGTTTATATATGCCTTTGCCTGTACCTAGTGTTCCTTGGGAGGATATATCTATGGACTTTGTTTTAGGTTTACCTCGAACAAAGAAGGGGAGGGATAGCATATTTGTTGTCGTGGATAGATTCTCGAAAATGGCACACTTTATACCATGTCATAAAAGTGATGATGCTGTTAATGTTGCTGATTTGTTCTTTCGTGAAATTATTCGCTTGCATGGTGTGCCAAATACTATTGTTTCAGATCGTGATACTAAATTTCTTAGCCACTTTTGGAGATGTTTATGGGCTAAGTTGGGGACTAAACTGCTTTTTAGTACTACTTGTCACCCCCAAACTGATGGACAAACTGAAGTAGTCAATAGAACGTTGTCTACTATGCTTAGGGCTGTTTTGAAGAATAATAAGAAAATGTGGGAGGAATGCTTGCCTCATATTGAATTTGCTTATAATCGTTCATTGCATTCTACTACTAAGATGTGCCCTTTTGAAGTTGTGTATGGTTTCCTACCTCGTGCACCTATTGATTTGTTGCCTCTTCCATCTTCGGAGAAGGTTAATTTTGATGCTAAACAACGTGCTGAATTGATTTTAAAAATGCATGAGTTAACTAAGGAAAACATTGAGCGCATGAATGCTAAATATAAACTTGCTGGAGATAAGGGTAGAAAACATGTTGTGTTTGCACCTGGAGATCTTGTTTGGTTACATTTGCGTAAGGATAGATTTCCTGATTTGCGCAAATCAAAGTTAATGCCACGTGCTGATGGTCCCTTTAAGGTGTTAGAGAAAATAAATGATAATGCATATAAACTTGAGCTGCCTGCAGATTTTGGGGTTAGTCCCACTTTTAACATTGCAGATTTGAAGCCTTATTTGGGTGAGGAAGATGAACTTCCGTCGAGGACGACTTCATTTCAAGAAGGGGAGGATGATGAGGACATCAATACAATTGTTACACCCACAGCCCCTGCTGCTATACATACTGGACCAATTACTAGAGCTCGTGCACGCCAACTAAATTACCAGGTACTTTCGTTTCTTGGTAATGATTCTAATGTTCATGAGAATATGATGCTGCCTAAATTGGATACATTTGTTTTGCTTACAAATGAAGGGCCTAGCTTGGAGAAGGATGAACATTGGAGCAAGAACAAGCATGGAGATGATGGCATGCGCAAGGGGAACAAGAACGGAGTTACAAGTGATGATTTCAGGACTTTGAAGCCACCATAATGGGTGCATGAAGCCTTGGACGAAATATACAAGATGCCACTTCATAAATTTCGTCCCGAGGCTATTTTAGGTGCTGCGTCACCTTATTATTGGGCCAGGCCCATGTAATTTCGAAATACATAAGTATAGGCTATTTTTAGAGTCCGTATGTGTGGGGAAACAAGAGATAGGGTTGATTTCGGACCCCTCCACCAAGGGCCACGAAATTCCCCCCTCTTCCTCCATATATACAGCCCTTAGGGCATCGTTTAGACTTTGGGTTTTGTTTAGATTAAAAGTTCGCCATAGCTGCAACTTCGCGTACTTCGTTTGTGTTCAACGACCAGACAAAGGCGTCACAGAACCCCACCTTGATCAATAAAGCTTTCATCTTATATTCGCAATATCCAGATTGCAATCTTAGTTTCTTGCTTGTTCTTCGTTTGCTCGCAGGAAACAGACCCTCGTGGTCAGGTTGATCGTGCTCCGGCGTGGTCAATAACCTCTCGGAGTTGGTTTAGCGATTGCTAAGGCGCGACGTCCTCGCACGTTCGTAGTCGGATCGTCAAAGTCGACTTCCACCAAAGCGATATCCATCATCTCATCGAAAGACGGGACACCTTTGCCTCTATCAAACAAGAGGTGGTGGTGGGTGTCACAAATCCGTCAAGCAAATCTCAAATTCTTACCAGTTCTTACCAAGCAGCAGGCGGTGATCGGCAACCGTTGTAGTCAAAAACTCTCAAAGCTTGGATAGAGCGATTACCAGGGAGAGTCAAACGCACGACGTAGATGTATGTGGAGCTGGGAAGGCTTATAATATGGTAGCAAAAAGGGTCAGCAATAATCAATTCAGAGATGCAAAGTTGAATAAACGCTGAACGGCGGTACTGTGCTGGTCTTAGGCTAGACTGTGCTAGAGACGCGAGCCTAGACACCAACAAAATCACGGCGCGGCACGTAAACAAGGGAAAAGCACACTCTGGATTTTTTTTCGCTTTTTTTTGCGCTGTTTTTATTTTTTGCGAAAAATCACTATAATGGCGAGTGTCTCAAAACTCTTCCTAGGTCAAACTGACAGGATGGGCACGAAATTTTTTCGACCAATTTTTTTTTTCGACTGCTCGGACCCAAAAACTGGAAACGGGTCAAAAAAAACTTCCTATAATGGCACCTGTCTCAAAACACTCAGAAACACCTAAAAATAGGATAGGCAGAATTTTTTTCGAAAAATGCGTTTTCGAAAATTTTTGGGCCTAAACGGAGGGTGGTTTCCGGACTCTTTTTTTTTCGAAACCTACTCCGGCAAGGAAACACGAATCGGAATCTAGATGGATCTCGAAAACAAACCTAATATGACAAGAACTCGGATTGGTGGTGGATATATGGTGGTAGATGGCAGCGGTGGTGGTATATGACAGCTGTGGTGGTATATGGATACGGATTCGAAGCGGTGGCGGATAAGCGGTGGTGGTAGATGGCAGGGGCGATGATGATGGTGCGGCGGCGGCGTGACAACTTATGACCAGAACTCGAAACTCTAAAAGACTAGACTCTAAGACCAGCAACTAGACACGACGATGCAACCGCAAATTCAACAAAGCAAAACCCTAAAAAGATTATGCAAAGGCTCAGATTGGTTCGGATATGATGAACTAACCCTAATTTTTTTTGTGGCTTTTTAGTGGACTATAGGTATGAAGAACAGACTCGATCTAAACTACGAAAAACTGTAAAATCTCACCGAGCAACCTGGAAATCTGATACCACTTGATAGAGGCAAAGGTGTCCCGTCTTTCGATGAGATGATGGATATCGCTTTGGTGGAAGTCGACTTTGACGATCCGACTACGAACGTGCGAGGACGTCGCGCCTTAGCAATCGCTAAACCAACTCCGAGAGGTTATTGACCATGCCGGAGCACGATCAACCTGACCACGAGGGTCTGTTTCCTGCGAGCAAACAAAGAACAAGCAAGAAACTAAGATTGCAATCTGGATATTGCGAATATAAGATGAAAGCTTTATTGATCAAGGTGGGGTTCTGTGACGCCTTTGTCTGGTCGTTGAACACAAACGAAGTACGCGAAGTTGCAGCTATGGCGAACTTTAATCTAAACAAAACCCAAAGTCTAAACGGTGCCCTAAGGGCTATTTATATGGAGGAAGAGAGGGGGAATTTCGTGGCCCTTGGTGGAGGGGTCCGAAATCAACCCTATCTCTTGTTTCCCCACACGTACGGACTCTAAAAATAGCCTATACTTATGTATTTCGAAATTACATGGGCCTGGCCCAATAAAAAGGTGACGCAGCACCTATAATAGCCTCTGGACGAAATTTATGAAGTGACATCTTGTATATTTCGTCCAAGGCTTCATGCACTCGTTATGGTGGCTTCAAAGACCTGAAATCATCACTTGTAACTCTGTTCTTGTTCCCCTTGCGCATGCCATCATCTCCATGCTTGTTCTTGCTCCAATGTTCATCCTTCTCCAAGCTAGGACCTTCATTTGTAAGCAAAACAAATGTATCCAATTTAGGCAACATCATATTCTCATGAACATTAGAATCATTACCAAGAAACGAAAGTACCTGGTAATTTAGTTGGCGTGCGCAAGCTCTAGTAATTGGTCCAGTATGTATAGCAGCAGGGGCTGTGGGTGTAACAATGGTATTAATGTCCTCATCAAGATATGGGACCACTAAGACCACATCAGAATGAAGAGGATTTTACCGTATATTATAATGATGGAAACTACAACGGTTGAAGACTTTGAAGACTAGGGGAATCTGAAGGCCCTGTAGAATTTTCTAGATTTGTATGACCTAGGAAGGCACCCCTTATGGAACTTGGCAGACTAAGGAAGCCGTCAATACCTGAGATCAAGGTGTATCGGAGGAAGACCGAGCATGGAGAGTTAAAAACCTCAAATTTTTGTCAAGAAAACCCTAAGGCAGGAGATATCAACTATGGAAGATAGCTCATGGCAATGACAAGGGCAGAAACACGGTTATCCGTGATGTCATCGCCACTGATACTATGGTCACCGAGCTGAGCTAAGCATGCATTTCTTCAGAATGGATTGGATGGAAGAAGGCTAATGGATCACCTATCAGTAAGATGAAGTTTTAACCTTAGTCGGCGTATCACTAGGATCTGGAGTAGTACATCCAGAAGTTTAAGGTGGAGCTCCAGGAAGCCGTATTAGACAAGGAAGCATTTCGTGAAGAACTTAGGTCCAAGAAGCTGAAGTAGCCAAGCTAGAGGAGCAAAACCTCGAGATACCGGAGATTCGTCAGGAACTGAAGGACAGTAGGACCATGGTTCATGCGAAGGATGTTGAAACCATAAGTTTGGAACGCAACTCCAGAATATTAAAGGACGTCACGAGAGACTTCGCGTCAACAGAGTTGATCTGGCAAAAGAACTTGAGAAAGACAAGCATGATCGGAAGAAGCCATTGGAGGCATGAACAAGGCTTGAAGAGTTTGGAGACGTTGAAGATTTATTGACCTGTAGAAGACCAAACCCCTGTTATATACCTACGTTAGATGCGATGTTTGTGAGTTGTCATTTGTTTGATCTTTTTCCCGATAGCCACAAATAAAATCTGTCTTTTCAAAACTTTTGTTTGTATTGTGTGTATCCCTCTCTATCTCTCTTATCTCACCCCAAACCCATGGACCCAATAGAGGATGAATGAAGATGAGCTTATATTTTCTGGACCGATGAGTCAATTGGAGACGGACGAATGGATTCAGAACATGGAGGATCACATGAAGAATAACCCTATAGTCGGAAAGGATATGACCCAGCATGCTCTTCAGTGCTTTGAAAGAGGTGCTACTACTTGGTGGAGGATGTACCAAACCATCAATGGATGGCAAGGAGTAACCACTTGGAAATAATTTAAGTTGACTTTGCCAAAGTCTCGGCTTGTGTCCCAGAAGTTGAAGCCTTATGGAAAGGATATGAAGAAACCTTGTGCATGCAAGATTTATGGAGAAATAGGACACACCCATAAATAACACAAGGATGAATGCCCTAATTGTGAAGGAAGTCACCCAGTTGAAGAATGCCCAACTAGGCAGATTACTTGTTTCTTGTGTGAAGGGACTACCCACTATCCTGCTCAGTGTCACATTTACCCCATGGTACAACGAACCATCTAGCAGAAGAAAGAAGTAATGAAAGGAGCCCTCATGGAAATTTTAGAAGAAGCTGTGATGAAGGAAGAGATGGAGGACACACCTAAAGAAGACCCGAGTAAACCCTGCACTAAGTCTTGCTATTCATGTGGAGAAGAAGGACACATCTCCCAAAATTGTTTGAATGGGGATCTAGTAGAATTCCCGACAGAGGAAGTAGAATATGACCCATAGGAAATAGAAGCCCTGATTGGAATGGAAAAGTCCAGAAAGAGAAACCGATTGGAGCCCAGGAGGGACCTGAGTCATATCACCTGTTGCAGGTGCAAGGAGTCAGGGCACTACCTCAATAGTTACCCAAAAAGAAAACCTCGAGACTTGTCAGAAGTAATATGTTTTAGTTGTAATGGAGCAGGGCACTGATAGAGGCAAAGGTGTCCCGTCTTTCGATGAGATGGAGGATTTCGCTTTGGTGGAAGTCGACTTTGACGATCCGACTACGAACGTGCGAGGACGTCGCGCCTTAGCAATCGCTAAACCAACTCCGAGAGGTTATTGACCACGCCGGAGCACGATCAACCTGACCACGAAGGTCTGTTTCCTGCGAGCAAACGAAGAACAAGCAAGAAACTAAGATTGCAATCTGGATATTGCGAATATAAGATGAAAGCTTTATTGATCAAGGTGGGGTTCTGTGACGCCTTTGTCTGGTCGTTGAACACAAACGAAGTACGCGAAGTTGCAGCTATGGCGAACTTTTAATCTAAACAAAACCCAAAGTCTAAACGATGCCCTAAGGGCTGTATATATGGAGGAAGAGGGGGGAATTTCGTGGCCCTTGGTGGAGGGGTCCGAAATCAACCCTATCTCTTGTTTCCCCACACATACGGACTCTAAAAATAGCCTATACTTATGTATTTCGAAATTACATGGGCCTGGCCCAATAATAAGGTGACGCAGCACCTAAAATAGCCTCGGGACGAAATTTATGAAGTGGCATCTTGTATATTTCGTCCAAGGCTTCATGCACCCATTATGGTGGCTTCAAAGTCCTGAAATCATCACTTGTAACTCCGTTCTTGTTCCCCTTGCGCATGCCATCATCTCCATGCTTGTTCTTGCTCCAATGTTCATCCTTCTCCAAGCTAGGCCCTTCATTTGTAAACAAAACAAATGTATCCAATTTAGGCAGCATCATATTCTCATGAACATTAGAATCATTACCAAGAAACGAAAGTACCTGGTAATTTAGTTGGCGTGCACGAGCTCTAGTAATTGGTCCAGTATGTATAGCAGCAGGGGCTGTGGGTGTAACAATTGTATTGATGTCCTCATCATCCTCCCCTTCTTGAAATGAAGTCGTCCCCGACGGAAGTTCATCTTCCTCACCCAAATAAGGCTTCAAATCTGCAATGTTAAAAGTGGGACTAACCCCAAAATCTGCAGGCAGCTCAAGTTTATATGCATTATCATTTATTTTCTCTAACACCTTAAAGGGACCATCAGCACGTGGCATTAGCTTTGATTTGCGCAAATCAGGAAATCTATCCTTACGCAAATGTAACCAAACAAGATCTCCAGGTGCAAACACAACATGTTTTCTACCCTTATCTCCAGCAAGTTTATATTTAGCATTCATACGCTCAATGTTTTCCTTAGTTAACTCATGCATTTTTAAAATCAATTCAGCACGTTGTTTAGCATCAAAATTAACCTTCTCCGAAGATGGAAGAGGCAACAAATCAATAGGTGCACGAGGTAGGAAACCATACACAACTTCAAAAGGGCACATCTTAGTAGTAGAATGCAATGAACGATTATAAGCAAATTCAATATGAGGCAAGCATTCCTCCCACATTTTCTTATTATTCTTCAAAACAGCCCTAAGCATAGTAGACAACGTTCTATTGACTACTTCAGTTTGTCCATCAGTTTGGGGGTGACAAGTAGTACTAAAAAGCAGTTTAGTCCCCAACTTAGCCCATAAACATCTCCAAAAGTGGCTAAGAAATTTAGTATCACGATCTGAAACAATAGTATTTGGCACACCATGCAAGCGAATAATTTCACGAAAGAACAAATCAGCAACATTAACAGCATCATCGCTTTTATGACATGGTATAAAGTGTGCCATTTTCGAGAATCTATCCACGACAACAAATATGCTATCCCTCCCCTTCTTTGTTCGAGGTAAACCTAAAACAAAGTCCATAGATATATCCTCCCAAGGAACACTAGGTACAGGCAAAGGCATATATAAACCATGAGGATTGAGTCGTGACTTAGCTTTTTGACATGTAGTGCAGCGAGCAATAAAACGCTCAACATCCCGTCTCATCTTTGGCCAAAAGAAATGTGTAGCAAGTACGTCCTCCGTCTTCTTCACGCCAAAGTGTCCCATTAATCCTCCTCCATGCGCCTCCTGCAACAACAAAAGACGAACGGAGCTAGCTGGAATGCATAGCTTGTTAGCACGAAACACAAATCCATCGTTAACAACAAACTTGTTCCACATTCTTCCTTCTTTACAATTCTGCATTACATCTTTAAAATCAGCATCATGCACATATTGATCTTTGATGGTCTCCAAACCAAATATTTTGAAGTCAAGTTGTGAAAGCATAGTATAGCGACGAGACAATGCATCAGCAATAACATTTTCTTTTCCCTTCTTGTGTTTAATGACATAAGGGAAAGTCTCAATGAATTCAACCCATTTAGCATGTCTACGATTCAGTTTAGCTTGACTTTTAATATGTTTCAAAGATTCATGATCAGAATGTATAACAAATTCTTTGGGCCATAAATAATGTTGCCATGTTTCTAAAGTCCGAACAAGAGCATATAATTCTTTATCATAAGTAGAATAATTCAGACTAGGCCCACTCAATTTTTCAGAAAAGTATGCAACAGGTTTGCCATCTTGTAATAACACACCTCCTAATCCAATTCCACTAGCATCACATTCAAGCTCAAAAGTCTTATTAAAATCAGGAAGTTGGAGTAAAGGAGCATGTGTCAACTTATCTTTCAATACCGTGAAGGCTTCTTCCTGTGCGGTACCCCAAACAAAAGGCACATCCTTCTTTGTAAGCTCATTGAGAGGTGCAGCAATGGTGCTGAAATCTCTCACAAAACGCCTATAGAATCCAGCGAGGCCAAGAAAACTCCTCACTTGTGTGACCGTTTTGGGCTGCGGCCAACTCTCAATAGCTTCAATCTTGGCTTTGTCAACTTCAATTCCCTGTGGAGTAACAACATAGCCAAGAAAAGATACTCGGTCGGTGCAAAAGGTGCACTTCCCAAGGTTACCAAACAAACGTGCATCACGTAGAGCAATAAAAACAGCACGTAAATGTTCCAAATGTTCTTCCAAAGATCTGCTATAAATCAATATGTCATCAAAGTAAACTACCACAAATCGTCCAATGAAAGCACGTAAAACTTCGTTCATTAATCTCATGAAAGTACTAGGTGCATTAGTTAACCCAAAAGGCATGACTAACCACTCATATAATCCAAACTTAGTTTTGAATGCTGTTTTCCATTCATCTCCCAATTTCATACGAATTTGATGGTATCCACTACGTAAATCAACTTTGGAGAATATTGTAGAGCCACTCAATTCATCAAGCATATCATCTAGCCTAGGAATAGGATGACGATAACGAATAGTAATATTATTAATGCCTCTACAATCAACACACATACGTGATGTACCATCCTTTTTCGGCACTAGAATAATAGGAACAGCACAAGGACTAAGGGATTCGCGTATATAACCTTTGTCGAGAAGCTCTTGTACTTGACGCATAATCTCCTTCGTCTCCTCTGGATTGGTACGGTATGGTGCACGGTTTGGCAGTGAAGCACCGGGAATTAAGTCAATCTGATGCTCAATCCCTCGAATAGGCGGTAATCCCGGTGGCACGTCTTGTGGAAAGACGTCAGCGAACTCCTGCAAAATGTTAGTGACAGCAGGAGGCAAAGAGGAAGGCACGTCCTCGAATGAAAATAATGCCTCTTTGCACACAAAAGCATAGCAAACAGATTTGCTGAAATCTAGCTCATCAATATCAGATTTGGTGGCAAATAAACATGCACTTTTCAATTTAATTTCAGAAGCAACACTAGATGGTTTATTATTAGGCTTCATTTGTTGCTCAAATTCTTTTGCCACAATCTGATTTTCACTCTTATTCTTCTCCTGTTGTGCTTTATTAGCTCTATTAATATCATCTTTCAAAATGGAATCAGGAGTCATAGGAAGCAAAGTAATATTTTTATCCTTATGAACAAGAGTATAGTGATTGTTTCTACCATGGTGTACAGAATTTTTATCAAATTGCCATGGTCTACCAAGTAATAAGGAACATGCTTGCATAGGTACCACATCACAATCAACATAATCAGCATATGTAGAGATACTAAAATGCACACGAACAGTACGTGTTACCTTAACCTTGCCGCTGTTGTTGAACCATTGGATGTAGTAAGGATGTGGATGTGGTCTTGTGGTGAGAGAAAGCTTCTCCACCATCTCCATGCTAGCCAAATTGTTGCAGCTCCCTCCGTCTATTATGACGCGCACAGAACGTTCCTTCACAACTCCCTTGGTATGGAACAAATTGTGCCTCTGATTTTGCTCAGCTTGTGTGACCTGCACACTCAAAACACGTTGAGCAACTAAACATTCATACCTGTCAGCGTCTTCAGGAGCCATGTATTGTGTCTCATGATCAGAATCATCTCCACCATGTTCTTCACGTGTAATAAGAGCCAAAGTCTCCTCATCATAGTCACTAGCGGACTCATATCCACCATCCGCGGTAGCAATCATCACACGCGGAGATTTGCATTCTCTCGCATAATGACCTCCTCCCTTACAACGACGACAAATAATATCACTTGTGTGCCCTGTTGATGCCATGGAAGAAGAAGAATGCTGTGCAGGCCCCGCAGGTGCGCTCTTGGCAGATAATGGTGGTTGTGCCTGTTTTCTTGTATCACGGCTGGAGGTGGCACCGGATGGAGGTGCTGGTGCAGTTGAAGTAGAAGATGCACGTGGTGTCCATGATGAAGGTCGGCCTGCAGAAAAGTTAGTTCGCCCCAATGCTTGTCGATCCTGCACTTCACGTTCAGCTTTACAAGCAAGATGGAATAAACGAGTGATATTAGTATACTCCTTATAGTCTAGAATGGTCTGAATCTCTCTATTTAATCCACCCAGAAAACGTGCAAGCATAGCTTCATTCTCCTCAACAATACCACATCTAATCATGCCAGTTTGTAATTCCTGATAATATTCTTCTACAGAATTTTTTCCTTGTCTTAAACGCTGCAATTTTTGAAGCAATTCACGTTGATAATATGGTGGAACCCAACGCGTACGCATAGCAGTTTTCAAAGCAGCCCAAGTAGTTGGAATAGGATATAATCTACAATGTTCAGACCACCATACACATGCAAAACTAGTGAAAGCACAAACAGCAGCAGCAACTCGTCTCTCCTCAGGATATTGTAAACATGTAAATCGTTGTTCAGTTTCTAACTCCCAAGTAAGATATATATCAGGAACATATCTACCCTCAAATGGTGGAATATTCAATTTCAGTTTAGGAATATGGACATCATCTCGTACCTGAGGTGGTGGTGCAGGCCTACCATTACGAATATATACCTGAGGTCGACCTACTGGTGGTGGTACAGGTGGCTGCACGTAGTGTTGATTTTGATCAACCTCATCCTCATAGTCTCCCACATAATCATCCTCCTCCGCATCAGCAGCAGGAGCCACAGAAGTATCAACAGCAGCACCAACAGTTTGGCCAAACGCAAGAGGAACACGGCTTGCTCGGCGGAGGTCTGCTTCGCGACGTGGAGGCAGACGTTGTTGTTGTTGGAGAGGTGCGTTAGCTGCAGCGGTTGGTGGTGGTGGAAGACGCGCGAGCAATTCATTAAACTTGTTATCGAGCTTTGTTTCGAACGTCTTCTCAAAGCCAGTGATCTTCTCCATGGCCTCTTCAAAATTATTCAGCACATCTTGCACCTGTTCAGTCATCATGTGCTGAAACTTATCATGAAGCTCCTTGTTCGATAAGTTCTCCCAGTCAATCTCGTCGGCTTGTGATCCTGGCATGTTAGCAGCAATAGAAACACACAAGAATATGATCCTACAGACTACGAAGAAGTGGTGGTGGTGGGTGTCACAAATCCGTCAAGCAAATCTCAAATTCTTACCAGTTCTTACCCAGCAGCAGGCGGTGATCGGCAACCGTTGTAGTCAAAAAAACTCTCAAAGCTTGGATAGAGCGATTACCAGGGAGAGTCAAACGCACGACGTAGATGTATGTGGAGCTGGGAAGGCTTATAATATGGTAGCAAAAAGGGTCAGCAATAATCAATTCAGAGATGCAAAGTTGAATAAACGCTCAACGACGGTACTGTGCTGGTCCTAGGCTAGACTGTGCTAGAGACGCGAGCCTAGAACACCAACAAAATCACGGCGCGGCACGGAAACAAGGGAAAAGCACACTCTGAATTTTTTTTTTTTTTTCGCTCGCTTTTTTTTTTTTTTTTTTTTTGCGCTCTTTTTTTTTTTTTTTGCGCTGCTTTTTTTTTTTTTTTTTTTTGCGAAAAATCACTATAATGGCGAGTGTCTCAAAACTCTTCTTAGCTCAAACTGACAGGATGGGCACGAAATTTTATTGACCAATTTTTTTTTTTTTTTTTTTTGACTGCCCGGACCCAAAAACTGGAAACGGGTCAAAAAAAACTTCCTATAATGGCACCTGTCTCAAAACACTCAGAAACACCTAAAAATAGGATAGCCAGAAAATTTTTCGAAAAATGCGTTTTCGAAAAATTTTGGGCCTAAACGGAGCGTGGCTACCCGACTCCGGCAAGGAAACACGAATCGGAATCGGAATCTAGAGGGATCTCGAAAACAAACCTAATATGACAAGAACTCGGATTGGTGGTGGATATATGGTGGTAGATGGCAGCGGTGGTGGTATATGACAGTTGTGGTGGTATATGGATACGGATTCGAAGCGGTGGTGGTAGATGGCAGGGCGATGATGATGGTGCGGCGACGGCGTGACAACTTGTGAACAGAACTCGAAACTCTAAAAGACTAGACGCTAAGACCAGCAACTGAACACGACGATGCAACCGCAAATTCAACAAAGCAAATACAGAAAAGATTATGCAAGGCTCAGATTGGTTCGGATGGGATGAACTAACCCTAATTTTTTTTTTGGCTTTTTCGTGGACTATAGGTATGAAGAACAGACTCGATCTAAACTACGAAAAACTGTAAAATCTCACCGAGCAACCTGGAAATCTGATACCACTTGATAGAGGCAAAGGTGTCCCGTCTTTCGATGAGATGGAGGATTTCGCTTTGGTGGAAGTCGACTTTGACGATCCGACTACGAACGTGCGAGGACGTCGCGCCTTAGCAATCGCTAAACCAACTCCGAGAGGTTATTGACCACGCCGGAGCACGATCAACCTGACCACGAAGGTCTGTTTCCTGCGAGCAAACGAAGAACAAGCAAGAAACTAAGATTGCAATCTGGATATTGCGAATATAAGATGAAAGCTTTATTGATCAAGGTGGGGTTCTGTGACGCCTTTGTCTGGTCGTTGAACACAAACGAAGTACGCGAAGTTGCAGCTATGGCGAACTTTTAATCTAAACAAAACCCAAAGTCTAAACGATGCCCTAAGGGCTGTATATATGGAGGAAGAGGGGGGAATTTCGTGGCCCTTGGTGGAGGGGTCCGAAATCAACCCTATCTCTTGTTTCCCCACACATACGGACTCTAAAAATAGCCTATACTTATGTATTTCGAAATTACATGGGCCTGGCCCAATAATAAGGTGACGCAGCACCTAAAATAGCCTCGGGACGAAATTTATGAAGTGGCATCTTGTATATTTCGTCCAAGGCTTCATGCACCCATTATGGTGGCTTCAAAGTCCTGAAATCATCACTTGTAACTCCGTTCTTGTTCCCCTTGCGCATGCCATCATCTCCATGCTTGTTCTTGCTCCAATGTTCATCCTTCTCCAAGCTAGGCCCTTCATTTGTAAACAAAACAAATGTATCCAATTTAGGCAGCATCATATTCTCATGAACATTAGAATCATTACCAAGAAACGAAAGTACCTGGTAATTTAGTTGGCGTGCACGAGCTCTAGTAATTGGTCCAGTATGTATAGCAGCAGGGGCTGTGGGTGTAACAATTGTATTGATGTCCTCATCAGGCACTTTGCCAGAGAATGCCCCAAGGAGAAGGAAACCTGTGCTAGATAGTTGAGTTTGCAACAAAGGAAATGGAGTAGTAGAAGTGAGAACATTTTCTTTTATATTGAGGTGTTGAGTTGAGACATGTAATGGAAAAGCGAGAGATTGTAATCACTTGAGAATGAATAAAGTTAGCATCTTTGGTACTGATATGGATTTTATGAGTTGTTACTCTATGAAGAAGAATTTTGGCCATTCTAAGGATGTGAGAAATATGGTCTATGGAAGATTTGTGCATTTTAAGGGTGGTAGTACCCTGTAAGAACCGTTGACCCCTGGAAAAGATAAGGATACTCCACTGAGTGGATTTCGGACAAAATGAATACGAGTTTTGTCTCGATGTGTGTGATACCCCAAGAGTGTGTGGGATGAAGTTGGAGACCGTCGGTTGTTTGGACCAAATGTGATCAAGGAGTCAGAAGAGAATGTTAAGTTTATTCGAGATAGACTGAAGGTAGCTCAGTCCAGGCAGAAGAGTTATGTAGACTCAAAAACTCAAGGAGGTAGTCTATGAAATTGGAGACAGAGCATGTCTTCATGTGTCCCCTCTGCGAGGAGTTAAATGATTTGGAGTGAAGGGACAGTTAGCCCCGAGATTTGTAGGACCATACCGAGTTTTGGAGCATATGGGAGAAGTGGCCAACAAGTTGGAGTCACCGAAGGACTGTCAGGAGTTCATGATGTGTTTCACATTTCCCAGTTAAAGAAGTGCCATGCAGAGATGGCCAATATTCCCCTGTAAGGACGCTTGAACCTGGAAAGGATAATGATGTTCCACAAAGTGGAATATGGACTTCATAAGTATAAGTTTTTATCTCGGTATGAGGGATATCCCACGAGGATGAATAGATAAATTACTATTGGATATAAAGGAGGTATGATGTCGGAAATATGGATCAATGGAAACTCCATGATGAGTCTAAGTAATCATGTCCTAGTTTGGTGCCAATAGAAGGAAGGAAGACAGTACAATTGGATGGATTTAAGAATACTAGGAAGTTGGAAGTTGGAATAATGATCAGTTGCCCAATGATAAGTTCAAGGACTACAAATGATGTGATGGGCCATAACCCACAGGCCCCAGGACCTGCCAAGAAGCAAGCACATTCTTGCTGAAGGAAAAACCCTGGAGGAAGATACGACATTTGTCGGCAGACGATTTTATAGGAGTAACGCAAAACCTGAGAGTTGTGAAGGAACGATAGATGTTTGTTTGGTTTGCAGAATGAATGGATTTATCCGAACCTTGGTTCGTCGACAAGAGAAATTCTGCAATGCTTGTGAGGATGACCAAGTGTTAGAATGCGAGATTCGCTAAACCGTATACAAGGTAATGATTTGGGTGTGGGATGGATTGATCACCATACTGACTTACTCTTATTATTCGCCTTGCTATATGGGATGGTAAATCTGAGTGACTTACCTATAGTAAAGAGACGACGATCAAAACCTTGTTTAAGCCTTAGAATGGTATAGGTATTTTCCCCTTGTACAAGGCAGTTTTTGCCAACCGTGGGTTATACGGTGAGGATCAACCCAGACCCATTTCCTGCAGGAGAAAACATAAATGGTTGACCACCATGAGATATCGATAGTTGTTCAGTACTGGAGCCAGACCCATCAGCTATGAAGACCCAATCTCGGAATAACCTTACCAAGATGAAAGGACAGAAGAATTGAGGAAAAAGGTTATGCCGCTATCGGAAGAGCCCAGAGACGGAATTTTCCCGAGAATTTGAGAAGACCGGCACTGTCGAGAATAAGGATGGAGTATATGAGTTTTGATGGAACCGTAACTATGCTTCTAAGGGTGGTAGTACCCGAGACCCCAGAGACAATCGATGGATTTTTGAGGAGACCCCAAAACTAACCAATTTCTTGCTAGCCTCTCCGAATCTCGAGGACGAGATTCGTTTTAAGGGTGGTAGGTTTGTAACATCCCAAAATTCTAAATTTTGGAATGTTATAATAAATAGATAGATTTGATTGATAGTTTGATTGATTGTGTGAAATTGAGTCAAATTCGAAACCTTTTTGAAAGTTAAATGAGAGGGAATAAAAGGACTTTCCCAAACTTTCATTTTGCATTTATGATCTTCATGAATTCAAATTCTTTTCAAATACAAAACCCTAGAGAGAAGATGACATGACTTCTTCCATTTAAATAAATGAAAAGGGTGTTTGAGAAATATTTGAATTCCATTGGGAAATATTTTCCAATTCAGAAACTTTATGTAACTCAATGATTTTCACGAGAGAAGATAAAATGACTTCTTCAAATTATGAAATATGAGTTGGGAGTTTCAAAGATCACATTTGAAGTCCTTTTTGAATTTATTTTCAATTTGGAGTTATTTGAGTTTTATTCAAATTATTTTTCTCCAAAAATAAAATATATGAAAAATAGGGTAACATGATTCCCTACATCAGAAAATTGGAGATAAATAAATTTGAATTCATTCTGGTATTTCTAAAATGATTTTTATTGGATTTTATTAGACCAGTAGCACTCTTTGAATTATCTGAATTTGTGTGAATTTTACTTAATGCTAGGAAAATGTTCATCTTGTAGAAAATCTTTTTCTGAAAATTTTTATTTTCGTTTTTCAGTTTATCGCAACTTGTTTAAAAAGAATAACAAACTGCGCGCGCGCCTGAAACTGACTATCGCCCACATGCGCATCATAGTACTAGCGGGCGCCCTATCTTTTTTTATCCTATATGGGCCAGGCCCAGCTAGCCTTTTTATTTTTTTCTTTCTTAGGCCGATTTTGTTTAAAAAAACTGCAGCCGCAGCGTGCGTGTGCGGCCGGCCGAAGGCCTTTATGCCCATGCCAGCCACCTCTTTTCATCTCTGTTTCTTATATTTTCATCTATGTTTAGTCCCACATTGTCTAGCCTTTGACCTTTAAGCCTCTTTTCCACCAATAAATATAGACCCATAGAGCCTCCAAAAATCATCCGATTCGGGTTAAATCAATATTTTGGTTTGACTAGATTCATTTAAGAAAAATATATTTCTCCTCTCGAGCGCGACTTCTGGAAATTGTCTCTTCTCTCCAAAATCGTCTTTTCTCTGCCTTATAAAGGTATCTTTCTTTATTTTTTTCTTCTTCTTATACTTCCGTAGTTTATTATTTTTAGACTAATACAATAGAATAATTAGATTATCAATTAGTCTACGTATTTATACGTTAGACCTTAACCGTAGCTATTTTTTCTTTCGTAAAACAACTTGGCACTGAATTTTCAAATAGCCATAACTTTTCACTCGTTTATCCAAATTAGATGAAACCAGCGCCTATAGCTTCGTCTTGTTTTCACCTATCCGGTGAACCTATCTGATGAGGACATGACTACCTTGGATATGACCAAAAATATTGCATATGTGCATATTTGTCAGGTGATTTCTAGTGCAAACTATTCAATAATCTATTTATGTTATCCAGAACAAAAATACTTCACACACTTTTGTGTTTTGTCTAATTGCAGGTGTATGGGACATTTGTACAATCCACATATGAAGATAAGGAAGAAAGAGATGTTTATTTGCTGTCCAAAAAGTTCTCTCACGTCACTTTTGGCCCAAGAGAAGATAGAGTCCAACTCTCTCACGTTCTGGATTCAGATTCGGACTGCACAGACACACCTGACTCAAAACAGACACAAGTTTTTCATACGGACTCCGAATTGGGTGATTCTTTTTTTGTTGGAAACTAGATTTCGTGCACTTTCCAACCCAATTGGAATCACCTTTAAATTCGTCCGGAGCGTTGAGTTGTGGACGAAACAATCTGATGCTGCAGCAGAATCCGAGTCAAACTACAAGTCCAAAGGTGTTACATCACCTCCACTTGGGCCCATTGGCCTTGTACGACCTAGATTTAGTTTTAGGCTGCCTTGGGATGTCCTCCCACCTCCTTGGCCGCCACCCCTTGCTCCTATATAAATAGATCCATCTAGTAGCTTTTCTTTGGGTTTTGTTTAGATTAAAAGTTCGCCATAGCTGTAACTTCGCGTACTTCGTTTGTGTTCAACGACCAGACAAAGGCGTCACAGAACCCCACCTTGATCAATAAAGCTTTCATCTTATATTCGCAATATCCAGATTGCAATCTCATCGAAAGACCAAGACCGCTTACGGATCCCCACCATCATCATCGCCCCTGCCATCTACCACCACCGCTTATCCACCACCGCTCCGAATCCGTATCCATATACCACCACCAATCCGTGTCCATATACCACCACCGATCCATATCCATATACTACCACCGCTACCACCACCGCTGCCATATACCACCACCATATATCCACCACCAATCCGAGTTCCTTGCATATTAGGTTTGTTTTCGAAATCCATCATCTCATCGAAAGACGGGACACCTCCACCTCTATCAAGTGGTATCAGTTTTCAGGTTGCTCGGTGAGAATATCCAGTTTTCCTAGATTAGATTTATTTTCTTACCTATTGTCCAAGAAAAAGCCACACAAAAAAAGTTAGATCTGTTCATCCTTTATCCAAGCCAGTCTGAGCCTTTGCAATTTTCTATTCATTGCTTGCATAGTTGAATTATCGGTTGCATCGTCGTGTCAGTTGCTGGTCTTAGCGTCTAGTTCCTTTAGAGTTTCGAGTTCTGTTCACATTAGTCACACCGCCGCTGCATCATTATCCCTTCCGCTGTCCACCATTCCATCCATTAATTTCCACCACGTGCTACGCACTGTTCATTGTCATAATCATAGTTGAGGTCATTCACATCTTCGCCTGATCCAATCTGCATCTTATCTAGTTTGTCTTGGAAAGAGGGAGAAAAAAAAGATAGAGGAAAAAAAGAGAGGAAAAAAAAGAAAAAGAGAGAAGAAAAAGAAAAAAAAAGCGTGAGAAAAAAAAAGAGAAGGAAAAAAATCGGATCTATCTAGAATCAATCTCGTACCTGAATTCGGATTGGAATCTGTTTTGCGCACTGTTCAGTAAAACAGGTGTATCTTTCTCATACGAAGTCCGTTTTGGCTCCGTGAGTACTCAAATTGAAGATAGCGACGAGCCGCATCTAAATAGTTGCAGAAGCTAGTTCAATATTTGACACCTCAAAATCGGCTTCTAAATAGGTCTTTTTGCCTTCCGAAGTTCGTGAACACAACTTGTTCCAATTTTTCAGGCCAGTTTTAGAATTCTTTGACTCCTCATATCAACTCGGAATTGAGTGATTCTTTTTGCATTGGAAAACTTGAGTTAGTAGCATTCTTTGAAAGAATTTATCAGAAAATTGTCTCAAACTTTTCAAGAGGAAAGTTGGAGAGAGAGTTGTTGTATATCCTGCTTGGCAGTTGTTTTTCATCATTATCTTCACTGCCGTTGTGATCTTCACTTATATCTTGCTGTCAAGAGCTACTTAGTATCCTTCATTGATGCTAGTTGTGCTACGCCGTGACCTCATTAGTGTTCTAGGCTCGCGTCTCTAGTCCGGTCTAGCCTAGGACCAGCACAGTACCGTCGTTGAGCGTTTATTCAACATTGCATCTTTGAATTGATTATCGCTAATCTTTTGCTACCATATATAGCCAACCCAGCTCCACATATTTCTACACCGTGTATACGTACGCTCCCCTGGCAATCGCTTTACTCAATATTCGGAGTTACTTGACACCGCTGGTTGCCGATCACCGCCTGCTGCATGGTAAGAACTTGTAAGACATTGATATTTGCTTTACTGTGAGCGTTTTACCACCACATCCTAGTAGTTATAGGAACATTATTTTTGGGTTTTGTTTCTTGTTCTACTAATCATGACAGGATCCAGAGTCAATTCATGGGCTTTGTCGATCGCGGGAGACGTGCCACCACCTTTGCAAATACCACAACCGTCACGAGAGGTGCACAAACATCCAAATGCACATGATCAGGTTAATGTATCTATACCACCATTTAATGGCCGTTTTAAACCTGCTTTATATATTGAATGGGAGTTCGACATAAAAAACATATTTGCTTCCCATAATTTCGATGAACATAAAAAGGTTAAGGTTGCGGTTGGTTCTTTCACTGGTTATGCTTTGGTTTGGTGGAGTGAATATTGTCGGTTACACCCTGATTATATACCTACTACTTGGGATGATTTGAAACTTGCCATGCGACATACTTTCGTCCCTGCTTATTATACTCGTGACATGATTAAGAAGTTGCAACACTTAAAACATGGTAGTGAAACTGTAACAAAATATTATGATGATTTACAAACTACCTTGTTGCATTCCTCTTTAGAAGAAAGTGAAGATGATTTTATGGATAGATTTTGGGGAGGATTAAACGGTGATATTCAAGAGATACTAATTCATGAAGAGTGTTATCCTATGGACCATTTGTTTCATCTTGCTTGCAAAGCTGAACAGGAAATAAAACGACGTGTTGGCCACGAGGAGAACAAGCGCACGGTGCACATTCCAAGAGTTGATATGATTGTTCCTTCAACTACTAGGCATACTATGACAACCACATCCGTTGTTGTCAGGACTACATCACCTCCACCATGTGACACATCGCCCCCGAGAATGGCTACATCATCTGAGTTGATCATAAGAGGTAATGACAAAGGTACTGATCTTCCATCTCTACATGAGAATGATGAAAGCCTTGTCAATTTGAATGCACCATCTGATGAGCTACCCACTACTTTGATCACACTACCTATTTTAGAGGACTACGTTGATAATTTGACTTTGCCATGTGATCAAACAACTGAAATACCAACAATTTTGAGTGCACCCATTGAATTAACTATTGATGCAAAAGAACCAATGTTTAATCATTTTGATATGACCTGTAATCTTGGTGATGATTCTGTGTTGAATGACTTATTGCATGTTTGCTTATTTAAGCATGTTGTAGCATGTAAATTTGATGCAAGTAAGATTTATTCACCAATGTTGGGATGGTTTAATGATGAACATTGTCAATCTTTTGAAATGAATAAGAGCTTCACTTATATGTGCAAACTGAGTTGCAATATTTTCATGCCTTCTACTTCTTGTGCTAATTTTTTGGCTTTAGATTTTATGAACTATGCAAGTTACTCATCTATTCATGTGTCATATATGCAAAAATCAAGGGAAGTAAAAATGGATGACATATACATATACAACATGTACACCTTATCTCTTTTGTTAGCCACATTTCAGATTAACCAACGCCGAGGACGGCTTTATTTTCAAGAAGGGGAGGATGATGAGGACCTGACTACCTTGGATATGACCAAAAATATTGCATATATGCATATTTGTCAGGTGATTTCTAGTGCAAACTATTCAATAATCTATTTATGTTATCCAGAACAAAAATACTTCACACACTTTTGTGTTTTGTCTAATTGCAGGTGTATGGGACATTTGTACAATCCACATATGAAGATAAGGAAGAAAGAGATGTTTATTTGCTGTCCAGAAAGTTCTCTCACGTCACTTTTGGCCCAAGAGAAGATAGAGTCCAAGTCTCTCGCGTTCTGGATTCAGATTCGGACTGCACAGACACACCTAACTCAAAACAGACACAAGTTTTTCATACGGACTCCGAATTGGGTGATTCTTTTTTTGTTGGAAACTAGATTTCGTGCACTTTCCAACCCAATTGGAATCACCTTCAAATTCGTCTGGAGCGTTGAGTTGTGGACGAAACAATCTGATGCTGCAGCAGAATCCGAGTCAAACTACAAGTCCAAAGGTGTTACATCACCTCCACTTGGGCCCATTGGCCTTGTACGACCTAGATTTAGTTTTAGGCTGCCTTGGGACGTCCTCCCACCTCCTTGGCCGCCACCCCTTGCTCCTATATAAGTAGATCCATCTAGTAGCTTTTCTTTGGGTTTTGTTTAGATTAAAAGTTCGCCATAGCTGCAACTTCGCGTACTTCGTTTGTGTTCAACGACCAGACAAAGGCGTCACAGAACCCCACCTTGATCAATAAAGCTTTCATCTTATATTCGCAATATCCAGATTGCAATCTCAGTTTCTTGCTTGTTCTTCGTTTGCTCGTAGGAAACAGACCCTCGTGGTCAGGTTGATCGTGCTCCGGCGTGGTCAATAACCTCTCGGAGTTGGTTTAGCGATTGCTAAGGCGCGACGTCCTCGCACGTTCGTAGTCGGATCGTCAAAGTCGACTTCCACCAAAGCGAAATCCATCATCTCATCGAAAGACGGGACACCTCCACCTCTATCACTATCACATCAACTTTTTGAAATTTTCAAATTTCGAATTTTGTTCAGATTCATATTCAAACTTCTTTTGAACATAACTTGAGTTTCGTAACTCCGATTTAGTTGATTCTTTTTGCAAATGAAGCTCTTGACCTAAACTTTCTAATAAGGCCAAATTCACTTAATTTTGGTACTGTTAGAAATTGTTTTATGTTGCAAGAGTTATTTGCTTGGTTTTGACGTTGTCCGAATTGTTTTCTTTGTTCTCTTCGATCTTTGAGTGATTGCTTATGTGTGGTTACTATTGCTTGCTTATGATAGATTGACCGGAGTGTGACGAGTAGAACTATCAAGAGTTTTGAGTGCGAATCATCTTCATCAACATTGCAGGCAAGTTCACACTTTGATCATATTCCTTTCATACCCAGTTTTTATGCATTAGTTTCACCCTCAAACATTGCATGAGTAGGATTGATAACATATGGGTATTGGGAAGTAGTTGATGAGGTAGGAACCTATTGCCCTGCATTCAACCTTTGCGAGTTACTATTATGTTATGCTTATATTGCCATGCTATGCTCGTAGACGTGGATTGGGTTGGAGAGTATTCATGACAGATGTGAGATTGTTAATTAATGGTTTACTTAAGGTGGCAACTTTAACACACATCTGGGTGGATTGAGACACCTGGGTATTCCAGCGATTGCCTGTCTAGGCACCTGGGTATTCCAGGATTGCCTGTTTTTTATGGACCACCACCCAGGTTCAAAGGGATCATGAGATTATTCATACTAGAAACTTCCGTGAGCAGCGACAAGCTATTATTGGCTCTAGCATAGTTGATTAAGTCATGTGAACTCTTACAGTGGTAGACTAGCAGATGTAGGGGTTGTAGGTGGAACGGTCTACCCATCGTAAGGTGCAAACGCTTCTGAAAGACTATGTCTTGGTCATCCGTTTCTCAAACACCTTGTAGTGCGAGAAATCCAACGGAGGAGATCGGGTCTTGTGGGGAAAAGTGCGCAAACCTCTGCAGAGTGTATAAACTAATCATGATTAGCCGTGTCCCCGGTTATGGACACTTTGAGTATCTAGTACTTGGATTATCATGTGAATTTCATCACGTTATTTTGAATTAATTTTGTTGGGTTTAATGATGTTACTTAATTGGGATTGAGAATGCTGTCAACCATTCTCAATGTTTAACAACCACCATGATAGTTAAATAAAATTTATTCCTTTGTAGTAGGAAAAAATTGGCTTTTCGCAAAAACTATAACCATAGAGCTTTTCCACCAGCCAAATATGCATGTAGTGATAGCCATTGTTCATCATTTCTCTCTATGGTGTGAATTTGCCAGTACATTCAATGTACTGACCCTTTGTGGCTACAACGTCTCATGTTGCAGGAATCTTACGACGAGTAAGTGATACGTTAGGGTTACGATTTCTACACTCAACTTTGTCGTTGTTGTTGATGGGAAGCCACAACCTTGTTACTTCCGCTATTTGGATTGAGGTAATAGTACTTACGTTACTTTTTACATGTGATTTACCTCTGTTATAAATCCTCGAGTACTGTGTGTGTCATCATACCGATCTAGGGATGACACTTAAGCATAGAGACTTGACTGTCTGAGGTCGGGTCGCTACACCTTCAGTCTATCTCTAATCAATTTAACCTTCTCTTCTGATTCCTTAATCAAATCTGGTCCAAACAACTGACGGTCTCCAACTTCATCCCACAACAACGGTGTCCTGCACCTCCTTCCGTACAAGGCTTCGAAAGGTGCCATTTCAAACTGGTCTGGTAACTGTTGTTGTATGAGAACTCTGTGTAGGGCAAGTTGTCATCCCAACTAGATCCATAATCTAGTGCACAAGCTCTCAACATATCCTCCAGAATCTGGTTGACTCTCTCGGTCTATCCATCTGTTTGCGGGTGAAAAGCTGTACTGAACTCCAGTCTGGTTCTCAAAGTTTCATGCAAGTGATTCCAAAACTTTGAGGTAAACTGGGTTCCTCTATCTGATACGATTGTTCTCAGAACTCCATGCAAACATACTATCCTGGTCATGTATATCTTTGCCAACTTGGAACTTGTATAGGTGGTTTTCACTCGGATAATGTGAGCTACTTTGGTCAAGCGATCAACTACTACCCATATAAAATCATGTCCTGATTTGGTCCTGGGAAATCCGGTGATGAAATCCATGCCAAGCTTATCCCACTTCCATTCGGGTATCGGCATAAGTGGTAGCAATCCGGCTGGCTTTTGATGTTCTGCCTTCACTCTCTGACATACATCACATACGGCTACATATTCGACAATATCCTTCTTCATACCAGTCCACCAGAAACGCTCCTTTAAATCCACATACATCTTAGTGTTTTCGGGTGAATCGAATATGGTGAGTCACGAGCCTCCTGAAGTATTAACTTCCTGATCTTATTATTGGGCACATAAACATGGTCCTCAAACCATAAGGTGTCGTGTTCATCCTCACGAAAACCTTTGGCCCTTCCTTTGCTCATTCTCTCTTTTATCTCGGCGATCTCTTTGTCATCCTTCTGAGCTTCTCAAATCTTTCCTAACAATGTAGACTGAACTTCCATTGTTGCAACAAAACCTCTAGGGACAATCTCCAATCGAAGCTCCCCGAGATCCTCTGCCAACTCCTTTGGCAATCCTGCGCTTATGAGTGTGTTGGCATAACTTTTCCGGCTCAAAGCGTCTGCTACAACGTTGGCCTTGCCTGGATGATAGTGAAGCTTCATGTCATAATCCTTTATAAGCTCCAACCATCTCCTCTGCCTAAGCTTCAGCTCATTCTGTGTGAAAATGTACTTCAAACTCTTATGGTTAGTGTATACATCGCAATGGTTTCCAATAAGATAATGTCTCCAAGTTTTCAACGCATGCACTACGGCAGCCAACTCCAAGTCATTCGTGGCATAATTTAACTCATGCGGTTTCAGTTGTCGCGAGGCATACGAGACAACTCTTCCGTCCTGCACCAGTACTCCTCCAAGTCCTAAGCGACAGGCGTCGCAATACACTTGAAAATCCTTGCGTGTATCCGGTAGAATCAGTACTGGGGCTGTAGTCAGATGTTTCTTTAACTCCTGAAAACTCGCTTCACATTCTTCCGTCCAATTAAATTTGATGTCCTTCTTCAATAGCTCTGTCATTGGCTTCACAATCTTGGACAAATTCTCAATGAATCTCCGGTAGTATCCTGCGAGTCCAAGAAAGCTGTGGATCTCGCTAACTGAAGTGGGTGCCAACCATTCAGTGACTGACTGTACCTTGGTGGGGTCTACGGCTATACCTTCTCCTGATATAACATGTCCAAGGAATCCAACTTCTTTCAACCAAAACTCACATTTGCTGAACTTGGCATACAACTGATGTTCCCTGAGTTTCTCGAGAACTAAACGCAAATGCTCTTTGTGCTCCTCTTCATTCTTTGAGTATACCATTATATCATCAATGAACACCACAACAAACTTATCCAAATATTCCATGAACACCTTGTTCATCATGCTCATGAAATAGGCAGGGGCGTTAGTCAGTCCAAATGACATGACCGTATACTCATATAACCCGTACCTTGTGGTAAATGCGGTTTTAGGTATATCCTTTTCCCGGATCTTCAGCTGATGATATCCTAATCGCAGATCGATCTTTGAGAACACCTTAGCTCCTTGCAACTGGTCAAACAAATCATTGATCATCGGTAGTGGGTACTTGTTCTTGATCGTCACCTTATTCAATGCACGATAATCAACAACCATCCTTAGAGACTTATCCTTCTTCTCAACCAAAAGTACTAGGGCTCCCCATGGTGATGAACTCCATCGGATGTAAACTTTCTCCAATAACTCCTTGATCTGCTTCTTAATCTCCTCCAGATCATTTGCGGGCATCTGGTAGGGTCTCTTTGATATTGGCCCGGTACCTGGCAATAGCTCTATCAAAAACTCGATGTCTCGATCTGGTGGCATGCCTAGTAACTCCTATGGAAAAACATCTGGGTAATCCTTCACTACAGGCACTTCCTCCTGAACAACTCCCGTGAGGGTATTTACTTGGGTACTCCTAGGCGCATGTCTAGATACATACTTGATCCTTTTCCGCTCCGGGGTGGTGAGACAAATTGATTTACTAGCACAGTCAATGCTTCCTCCATACTTTGACATCTAGTCCATGCCTAATATCACATCCAATCCTTGTGACTCCAAAATTATTAGGTCTGACAGAAAAACATGGCTACCAATGGTTAGGGGTATCTGGTCGCACCATGGGCTGGATATATACTCTGCTCCAGGTGAACTTACTAACAGAGGGGTCCTAAGGGTTTGGGTTCGTAGTTTAAACTTATCCACGAATCCCCTTGATATGTATGAATGCAATTCACCAGTATCAAAAAGAACAAGGGCGGTAAAAGTCTTAACCAAAAACTTAACGATAACTGTGTGTGGCTGCCCTTCAACCTCCTCCATGTTAACGTGGTTCACTTGTCCTTTGTTGAATGGAATAGGCTTCTTCCCAGCGCTCCCATTACCGTTTCCATTCTTCGCTTCCGGGCACTCCATGGCATAGTGTCCAGTCTTCCCGCACTTGAAGCAAGTAATGTTACTTAGGTCTCTCTTGGCGGGTGTGGCTGGATTGGAGCGGGTCTGATTGTTGCTTGTTCCGTTCCCAGTCCCATTCCTGGAACCATTGTGGTTATGCGAACTTCCTCTGTTATGGTTATGACCTCCATGGTTGTGAACAAGTCCTCCCGAGTTCGGGGTTAGACGAGGCTTCTGCTGAGCTCCTGAGTTGTACCTTCCTTGTCCATACTTTCTTTTGCGGCTCTCAATTTGTTGCTACTTCCCTTCAATCATAAGAGCATTGTGTGCCAACTCTTGGTAGTTGTTAAATGTTGCCACCATCAACTGCATGCTCATCTCATCGTTCAGCCTTTCCATAAACTTCTCCTGCTTCGCGGCATCTGTGGCCACATCGTTAGGGGCATAACGAGACATCTTACTAAATTCATCCACGTACTGCCCCACAGTACGGTTCCCTTGGCGCAAGTTGCGAAACTCGCGCTTCTTCATGCTCATAGCTCCCGTTGAGACATGGGCGGTGCAGAATGCTTGCTGAAACTGATCCCATGTAACAGTCGCTATAGGATAGGTGACTATATAATTCTCCCACCATGAGGCTGCTGATCCATCCAACTGATGTGCGGCAAAACGCACCTTCTCAGCATGGTACAACCTACACTGGTTAACTCCCTTCCAATCTTGCGGAGCCAATCATCTGCCACTATCAGCTCGGTGCTGCTAGAAAACACCGGTGGCTGCAACCTCAGAAAGCGGGCTAAGTTGTCAACTGGTGGTGGTGGTGGTGGGTTGTTGTTGTTGTTGTTATTGTTGTTGTTGCCTAGATTCTGAACTAACAATTGCATCGGTGTATTCTGTTGTTGGATCAACTGAGTGAGCTCCGGTGGGAAAGTAAATCCGGGGTCACGTCTCGGAGGCATCTGAGGGTTTAGAGGAAAGAGAATAGAATAGAATGAGGTCTAGTGAGAAAAACACTAACCATATGCACATGAGACAAACACAATCACATCACTCAATCAATCAAGCAAGGCATACAATCGATATAACTATAGTTACAAAAGTGCTCGGACTATACTATATGCATGGTGGAATACTACTACTGATGTGGTGGTCTACTATAAATATTGATCGGTCAAAGACTCCATGATGTCTGCTCCAGCTTTGTCTTCATATTCATCATCGCTATCGTCGGGGTCTGAGTCAGTGTCGTTGATGATGATGTAGTCCCCAAAACGAATCTCCTTGGGTTCATCGTCTTCTCCTCCTGGCGTGGGGTCTCCCATGAATACTCCCAGCTTCTGATAGAGGCGAGGGTGTCCCGATCTTTCGATGAGATGATAACTATCGATTTGGTGGAGATGACTTTGACGACCCGACTACAAACATGCACGACGTTGTGCCTTAGCAATCGCTAAACCAATCTCCTGAGGTTACTGACGATGCCGGAAGCACGGTCAGCCTGACCACGAAGGTCTATTCCTGCAAGCAATCGAAGAACGAGCAAGAATATGATAAAGCAATCTGAATATCGCAAATATATATGAGGTATTGATAATGGTGGGGATCCGTAAGCGGTCTTGGTCTGGTCGTTGGACACAAACGAAGTACACGAAGTTGCAATGGCTAACTTTTAACTAAACAGATCCCAAGGAAAAAGCTACTAGATGGATCTACTTATATAGGAGCAAGGGGTGGCGGCCAAGGAGGTGGGAGGACGTCCCAAGGCAGCCTAAAACTAACCCTAGGTCGTACAAGGCTCATGGGCCCAAGTGGAGGTGATGCAACACCTTTGGGCTTGTAGTTTGACTCGGATTCTGCTGCAACGTCAGATTGTTTCGTCCGTAACTCAACGCTCCGGACGAATTTGAAGGTGAATCCAATTGGGTTGGAAAGAGCACGAAATCTAGTTTCCAACAAAAAAAGAATCACCCAATTCGGAGTCCGTATGAAAAAGTTGTTGGCGTTTTGAGTCAGGTATGTCTGTGCAGTCCGAATCTGAATCCAGAACGTGAGAGACTTGGACTCTATCTTCTCTTGGCCCAAAAGTGACGTGAGAGGACTTTTTGAACACAACCTAAACTTCTCCTTTTCCCTTATCTTCATATGTGGATTGTACAAATGTCCCATACACCTGCAATTAGACAAAACACAAAAGTGTGTGAAGTATTTTTGTTCTGGATAACATAAATAGATTATTGAATAGTTTGCATTAGAAATCACCTGACAAATATGCATGTATGCAATATTTTTGGTCGTATCCAAGGTAGTCATGTCCTCATCATCCTCCCCTTTTTGAAAACAAAGCCGTCCTCGGCGTTGCTTAATCTGAAATGTGGCTAACAAAAGAGACAAGGTGTACATGTTGTATATGTATATGTCATCCAGTTTAACTTCCCTTGATTTTTGCACGTATGACACATGTATACATGAGTAACTTTCATAGTTCATAAAAACTAAAGCCAAAAAATTATCACAAGAAGTAGAAGGCATGAAAATATTAGAACTCAGTTTGCACATATAAGTGAAGCTCTTATTCATTTCAAAAGATTCGCAATGTTCATCATTAAACCATCCCAACTTTGGTGAATAAACCTTACTTGCATCAAATTTACATGCTACAACATGCTTAAATAAGCAAACATGCAATAAGTCATTGGACACAGAATCATCACCAAGATTGGAGGCCATATCAAAATGATTAAACATTAGTTCTTTTGCATCAACAGTTAATTCAATGGGTGCACTCAAAATTGTTGATATTTCAGTTGTTTGATCACATGACGCATTCATGATAGTAACAAGATTCTCTAAAATAGGTGATGTGCTCAAATCAACAGGTAACTCAGTACATGACGCATTCAAGTTAACTAGGCATGCATCATTCTCATGTGAAGTTATATCATCAATACCTTTACTGTTACCTTGTGGCAAAGATGTAGCTGATGTAGGTACGGACGTTGACAATGTACCATACCCTTGAGATGATGTCGCGCTCATAATCCGAGGTGCAATGATGGAGGAACCCACCGGCGGTGGTGAGCATGAACTGGAATAGTAGTTGTTGTAGTCACCTAATGCATCCTCCTGTATCTGTCTCTCAAAGGTACAAGGCACGGACATACATACCAGTAATGCAACGAGGAATATACTGAAATCTTGCCTGAATATCATGGTTCAAACCACCAAAAAATCTATTCATTGTATCATTCTCAGATTCTTCTATGTCACAATGATGCATATAAGATTTGAACTCTTGGTAGTAAGCATGAACAGTGTTGTTGCCTTGTTTAAATTGTTCAAATTTGCGAAGCAATTCACGACGATAATAAGGAGGGAAAAATTGTTGTCTCATTACAGCTTTCAAAACTTTCCAAGTTGTGGGTTGGTTATCAATGTTTTTCTTACAATGTACACTCCACCAAACAGAAGCAAAATCAGTAAATGCTCTAGTGGCTGCTCGCACTCGCTCAAGTTCAGAAAAGTCATGGTGACTAAAAACTTGTTCTACTTCAAGCTCCCAAGCTAGATAAGTAGTAGGATTAAATCTACCCTCAAATGACGGTAAAAAAATAACCTGACCATGTGCTTGTGTGTGTTGTCCCAACTCTCGTGATGGTGAAGATGTGTCCGTCGTCCAAGAACTTCTATCTTCAGAACCTGTCATGATTAGTAGAAACAAGAAACAAAATTCAAGAATAATGTTCCTATGAACTACTAGGGTGTGGTGGTAAAGCGCTCACAGTAAAGCAAATATCAATATCTTACAAGTTCTTACCAAGCAGCAGGTGGTGACAGGCAACCAGCGGTGTCAAATAACTCTGAAGATTGTGTAAAGCGATTGCCAGGGGAACGTACGTATACACGGTGTAGAAATATGTGGAGCTGGGTTGGCTATATATGGTAGCAAAAGATTAGCAATAATCAATTCAGAGATGCAATGTTGAATAAACGCTCAACGATGGTACTGTGCTGGTCCTAGGCTAGACCGAACTAGAGACGCGAGCCTAGAACACTAATGACGTCACGTCGTAGCACAACTAGCATCAATGAAGGATACTAAGTAGCTCTGGACAGCAAGATATAAGTGAAGATCACAATGGCAGTAAAGATAGTGATGTGAAACAACAGCCAAGTAGGATATATCAACAACTTTGTCTCCAACTTTCCTCTGAAAAAGTTTGTGCCGATTTTTTTGAATTTTTTTTTCAAGAATGAGATTGACTCAAGCTTTCAAACACCAAAGGAATCGCTCAATTCTGAGTTGATATGAGGAGTCAAAAAATTCGAAAACTGGCCTGAAAAACTGGAATAAGCTGTGTTCATGAACTTCGGAGGACAAAAAGACCTATTTAGAAGCCGATTTTGAGGTGCCAAATATTGAACTTGCTTCTTCAACTATTTAGATGCGGCTCGTCGCTAGCCTTCGTTTGAGTACTCGCGGAGGCAAAACAGACTTCGTATGAGGAAGTTATGCCTGTTTTACTAAACAGTGCACAAAACAGATTCCAATCCGAATTCAACTACGAGATTGAGTCTAGATAGATCCGAATTTTGTTTTTTTCTCCTCTCTTTTTTTCTCACACTTTTTTTTCTTTTCCTTTCTTTTTTTTTCTCTGACTTTTTTTTTACTTTTTTTTCTCTCTTTTTTTCTCCCTCTTTCCAAAACAAACTAGATAAGATGCAGATTGGATCAAGTGAAGATGTGAACGATCTCAACTATTATTATGACAATGAATGGTGGGTAGCACGTGGTGGAAATTGATGGATGGGTGGTGGACAGCGGAAAAGATAATGATGCAGCGGTGGCGTGACTAATGTGAACAGAACTCGAAACTCTAAACGAACTAGACACTAAGACCAGCAACTCGACACGACGATGCAACCGATAATTCAACTATGCAAGCAATGAAAAGAAAATTGCAAAGGCTCAGACTGGCTTGGACCAAGGATGAATAGATCTAACTCTTTTTTGTGGCTTTTTCTTGGACAATAGGTAAGAAAATAAATCTAATCTAGGAAAACTGGAAATTCTCACCGAGCAACCTGAAAACTGATACCACTTGATAGAGGCGAGGGTGTCCCGATCTTTCGATGAGATGATAACTATCGATTTGGTGGAGACGACTTTGACGATCCGACTACAAACATGCACGACGTTGTGCCTTAGCAATCGCTAAACCAATCTCCTGAGGTTACTGACGATGCCGGAAGCACGGTCAGCCTGACCACGAAGGTCTATTCCTGCAAGCAATCGAAGAACGAGCAAGAATATGATAAAGCAATCTGAATATCGCAAATATATATGAGGTATTGATAATGGTGGGGATCCGTAAGCGGTCTTGGTCTGGTCGTTGGACACAAACGAAGTACACGAAGTTGCAATGGCTAACTTTTAACTAAACAGATCCCAAGGAAAAAGCTACTAGATGGATCTACTTATATAGGAGCAAGGGGTGGCGGCCAAGGAGGTGGGAGGACGTCCCAAGGCAGCCTAAAACTAACCCTAGGTCGTACAAGGCTCATGGGCCCAAGTGGAGATGATGCAACACCTTTGGGCTTGTAGTTTGACTCGGACTCTGCTGCAACGTCAGATTGTTTCGTCCGTAACTCAACGCTCCGGACGAATTTGAAGGTGAATCTAGTTGGGTTGGAAAGAGCACGAAATCTAGTTTCCAACAAAAAAAGAATCACCCAATTCGGAGTCCGTATGAAAAAGTTGTTGGCGTTTTGAGTCAGGTATGTCTGTGCAGTCCGAATCTGAATCCAGAACGTGAGAGACTTGGACTCTATCTTCTCTTGCCCCAAAAGTGACGTGAGAGGACTTTTTGAACACAACCTAAACTTCTCCTTTTCCCTTATCTTCATATGTGGATTGTACAAATGTCCCATACACCTGCAATTAGACAAAACACAAAAGTGTGTGAAGTATTTTTGTTCTGGATAATATAAATAGATTATTGAATAGTTTGCATTAGAAATCACCTGACAAATATGCATGTATGCAATATTTTTGGTCGTATCCAAGGTAGTCATGTCCTCATCAGCTTCCTTTTCCAGATCATCATTCTTGTCCACTAGTATGACAATTTCCTCCTCATAATCTTCGCGAGTAGCCTTGAGTTCTTTCCCCAGTTCCGTGATCCTTGTCATTACCTTCTTCAGATCTATCATGCATGCGCACATCTGGTTCTCCTGGTGACAAATGTGCTGGTTTAACTCCTGGATGAAAGGTGCGATTGATCTATCCTTCCTGGTGCTGATCATCTCCCATTGCTCATCTTGGCGCCCACTAATCTGATAGATAGTATCCTTAAGCTCCTTATGGTAAACTTCTCCAATGTGTCCCATGGTGATGTGAGCTGCCATACTCTTTCCTAGACTCCAGGTTGGTGCATCAAAGGAAAACTCTATGGGTTTGGTGACTGGCACGAATGTCCTTCCAGGAACTTGAACTTGAATCTTCCATCGCTCCTCTTCTGGTAAAGTGGCGTTGTAAGTCCCGGTGAAGCTTGGTATTCCAATATTCAGGTACTTAGTGACTTCCTTCAAGTGTCGTCCAAAAGGTGCCTCTCCATCCGGTTGTGCAAACTTGTTCCTTGCGTCCGCCATCCTAAAGAGTAGAAAATGGAGAGGAGTCAGAAATGAGAAGAGAGTGGTGATCTAGGGCTTTAGCTTAGTGGTCGTGTCCTATACTCAGCGTGTGCTCTGATACCATCTTGTAGCAACCCGACCTCAAATGGTCAAGTCTCTGTGCTTCAGTGTCATCCCTGGATCAATAATGCTGACACACACAGTACTCGAAGGATTTATAACAGAGTAGCAATCCCACACTTATTACATCAAATGTCTCAATAGAGAACTTATTACAATAAATATGGCTTAAGGCCATCTCATACGATAACACCGGAAGGCTTGGAAGATAAAGTGAGTCCATCAAATCCAACGGCATAGCTGAGCTGTACGACAACGACCTAACGAACCTTACTCCTCATCTGAAAAGTCTGTAACATAATACGTTGCAGCCCGAAAACGGGTCAGCACATGGAATATGATGGCAATATAACACGGTAGAGCAAGAACAGAATAATGCTATCACTATATGCATATTTGGCTAGTGGAAAGCTCTACGGTAAAAGTTTTGCGAAAAGCCAATTTTTCCCCACAACAAAGGCATATATTTTATTTAACTATCATGGTAGTTGAAACATCATTGAGAAGGTTCCTCCAACTCAATCCCAATTAAAAGTAATTATCAACCCAACAATATTAATTTAGAGTGATGAGATACATATGATAATCCAAGTACTAGATACTCAAGATGTCCATAACCGGGGACACGACTAACCATGATTAGTTTGTACACTCTGCAGAGGTTTGCACACTTTTCCCCACAAGACTCGATCTCCTCTGTTGGATTTCTCACACTACATGATGTTTGAGAAACGGATGACCGAGCCACAGTCTTTCAGAAGAATTAACTCTCTACTCCGGATAGACTATACCACCTACAACCCACTACATCTGCTAGTCTACCTCTTCAAGAGGTTCACGCAACTTACTCAACTATGCTAGAGCCCATAATAGCTTGTGGCTGCACATGGAAGTTTCTAGCATGAAATATCTCAGTTCCCTTTGAGCCTGGGTGGCAGACCTTAGGATTATCACACGGGTACTCCGGGAAATCCTAGGACAACACTGGATTCTCCAGGTGCCCGACAAGCAATCCACCCAGATGTGTATTAAAGTTGCCACCTTAAGTTGAACCATTAATTAACAATCTCACATCTGTCATGGTTTTACTCACCCAAACCACGTCTACGAGCATAGCATGGCAATATAAGCAATACGTAGAAGTAACTCCCAAGGGTTATAAACAGGTGAATAGGTACTACCTCATCTACTTCCCAAATCCCACTTGTTATCAAGTCCTAACCATGCAATGTTTGAGGTTTGAAACTAATGCATAAAAACTGGGTGATAAAGGGATATGATCAAAGTGTTACTTTCCTTGCTGATGATCCGCAAAACCTAGGGACTCGATGTAGCACGCTTCGCACTCCGGGTACTCTATCGCAATCAAACAAGCATACAATAAGCAATCAAACAAGACGCACGGGTAAAACTCAACTAAGGGATCTAACCAGAAAGTTCAACTTAAGAACTTCGGTTTGCAAATAGAATCAAATCAAACGGAGCAACGAAACTCAAACTGCGAAAGAAACAAGATCCGATTACTAATCTGGACTAAGCTCAAATTTTACTATATCAAAATCTTGTTCAAGTTGGTTAAACGGAAAGAGGGTTTCGAGACGAGCGAAAAGTTATACTAAAACGAAAATCGGATCAGAAATCGCGATAAAAAATAATCGTGGAAAATCCGAGAAAAAGAAAAACTGACGAACAGGCTAACGAACGAATGTTCGCTGTCTGCGGCTAAACGATGAAAACCGTTCGTTAAAATGAACCTAAAAACGGGCGTTCGTTAAGTAACTAAACCGAAAAAAATAAACCAAACCAGATCTGAAAAAACGGATCTAGGGTTTCAAAAAAAATCAAACGGTTTTCTCACGAAAACTGAGGCGGCTACCTCAGGTCCGGTGGGGTCCGGCTCCTGCGGTGTGGCGGCGGTACGGCTCCGGTGGCGGTGGCGGGCGGCGCGGCGCGGCGTGGCGGCTAGGGTTAGGGTTAGGGCGCGGGTGGGCTTCGGCGGCGGCTGTGGGCTTTTGGCGACTTGGGGCAGCAGCTTATAAAGGCCCCCCGGGCGGAGTCCCGCTCGGGTACGGCCCGGAGTCGGTTCACTTTAAAAAAATATGACGTGCAGAAAAAGAAAGAAAAGAAATACTAAACAGACTCCAAAAATACCGAAATATTTTTTCCCCGTCCTCTAAAAATAAGCCGGACAAGGTGAACATTTATTTGAGCCTAAAATGCAAATTTGAAAAACGAATATTTTTCCTAATTCAAATAAAATAGCGATAAAACTCTGAATAAAAGTCTTATTTAATTTTAATATTAAATCTTCGATATTTCTCTATTTTGAGGAAGTCATTTTATCCTCTCTCTTTTATTCTTATTAAAGAAATAATTGAAGAGAAAATAATTAAAATCAAACGATCCTCTTTCCAAAATTCGAGAAAACTCGAACATGAAAATAATGAAATCCCCAACTCTCTCCGTACGTCCGTAAGTTGCGTAGAATTTCTAGGATCAAGCCAAAAATGCAATAAAATATGATATGCAATGATGCTCTAATGTATAACATTCCAAATTGAAAATTTGGGATGTTACAACCATCGTCCGGAGATCTGTTCTGGATGGGAACCCTTTTTTGCCCTAGCGAGCGCAGCCAGCCCGGCACACCTATGGCGTTTGCCTTGACGCTCTGCATGGCGCAGAAGTCGCTTGCGCGGTGGCCTGCCTCGCTGATCTCATCGGCGAATCCATGATATGTCTCCAACGTATCTATATTTTTTGATTGTTCCATGCTATATTATATCCTGTTTTGGACATTATTCGGTTTTATTATACAGTTTTATATTATTTTTGGGACTAACCTATTAACCGGAGGCCCAGCCCAGAATTGTTGTTTTTTGCCTATTTCAGAGTTTCTCAGAAAAAGAATATCAAACGGAATCCAAATGGAATGAAACCTTCGGGAACGTGATTTTCGGAACGAACATGATCCAGAGGACTTGGACCCTACGTCAAGAAAGCAACAGGAGGGCACAAGGTAGAGGGGCGTGCCTAGCCCCCCAGGCGCGCCCTCCACCCTCGTGGGGCCCACATTGCTCCACCGACGTACTTCTTCCTCCTATATATACCTACGTACCCCCAAACTACCAGATACGGAGCCAAAACCCTAATTCCACCACCGTAACTTTCTGTACCCATGAGATCCCATCTTGGGGCCTTTTTCGGAGCTCCGCCGAAGGGGGCATTGATCATCGAGGGCTTCTACATCAACACCATAGCCTCTCCGATGAAGTGTGAGTAGTTTACTTCAGACCTTCGGGTCCATAGTTATTAGCTAGATGGCTTCTTCTCTCTTTTTGGATCTCAATACAAAGTTCTCCCCCTCTCTTGTGGAGATCTATTCGATGTAATCTTCTTTTGCGGTGTGTTTGTTGAGACCGATGAATTGTGGTTATGATCAAGTTTATCTATGAACAATATTCGAATCTTCTCTGAATTCTTTTATGTATGATTCGTTATCTTTGCAAGTCTCTTCGAATTATTAGTTTGGTTTGGCCTACTAGATTGATCTTTCTTGCAATAGGAGAAGTGCTTAGCTTTGCGTTCAATCTTGCGGTGTCCTTTCCCAGTGACAGTAGGGGCAGCAAGGCACGTATTGTATTGTTGCCATCGAGGATAACAAGATGGGGGTTTTATTTCATATTGCATGAGTTTATCCCTCTACATCATGTCATCTTGCTTAAAGCGTTACTTTGTTCTTTTGAACTTAATACTCTAGATGCATGCTGGATAGCGGTCGATGTGTGGAGTAATAGTAGTAGATGTAGGAAGGAGTCGGTCTACTTGTCTCGGACATGATGCCTATATACATGATCATTCCTAGATATTCTCATAACTATGCTCAATTCTGTCAATTGCTCAACAGTAATTTGTTTACCCACCGTAATACTTATGCTCTCGAGATAAGCCACTAGTGAAATCTATGGCCCCCGGGTCTATTTTCCATCATATTAATCTTCCGGCAACAAGCTATTTCCTTTTCCGTTTATTTTTGCTTTCTTTACTTTGCATCTTTATCATAAAAATACCAAAAAAATTATCTTATCAGATCTCACTTTCATAAGTGACCGTGAAGGGATTGACAACCCCTTTATTGCGTTGGTTGCGAGGATTTTATTTGTTTGTGTAGGTGCGAGGGACTCGTGCGTGGCCTCCTACTGGATTGATACCTTGGTTCTCAAAAACTAAGGAAAATACTTACGCTACTTTGCTGCATCACCCTTTCCTCTTCAAGGGAAAACCAACGCAGTGCTCAAGAGGTAGCAAGAAGGATTTCTGGCGCCGTTGCCGGGGAGTCTACGCAAAAGTCAACATACCAAGTACCCATCACAAACCCTTATCTCCTGCATTACATTATTTGCCATTTGCCTCTCGTTTTCCTCTCCCCCACTTCACCCTTGCCGTTTTATTTGCCCTCTCTCTCTCCGTCCTCCTTCTCTTTCCCTATTTGCCTCTTCTTTTGTTTGCCTTCTTCCCGTATGTATCCTTGTTTGTGTTTCCATGTGCCTTCTATTTGCTTGCATCGTTGCTTGCTAAAAATCTATTGATATAGATCCACTTAAAGTGTTCTACTTAGATCATCTTCGATCCTTATGCGCTCGTGCTGATACCCCAACTAGCCTAGTTGATGGGAAATCTTTAGATGAGCATGCTCATTTTGTGCGTCACCGTTTGTCTGAAAAAGGGAGACTCTTATGGAATCAAATAAACAGATTGATGTGTTATGCTTGGAATCTTTGTGAAATTTGTGATTTTACTTGTTTCTCTAAGAACCGTAAAAAATACCTCTCCTACCTATGTGATTTTAATGATATTGAAATCTTATCTTCTTATGCAAAGGGTGTTTATAGTTACTACGATATCGAACGAATTGAAGAATTTGTTGCTTTTAAGGGTGCTTACAAAGTTGCTTCTTTGATTGAAAAATATGATATTACTCCCTACGAATCTGAAAATTTGACATACTTAAATATTGCTTTGAAAACTATGCTCATAATGTCTATGTCAAAGAATTTATTGAAAGAATGACCGTTGCTTCGAAAGAAAATGATGATATGCATGAATCTACAGATAATTATGACTCTGATGATTTGATTGAAATATCCCTTGATGAACATGATGCTTGCTATTCTTGTGGCCATGATGCCAATATTTATGAAGATGAATTTGCTATAGTTCCTTATGTTAAACATGAGATCGTTGCTATTGTACCCATACTTAATAGTTCCATCAATGAAAAGCATGATTGCAATGATGTTATTATAAATTCTCTTAATGTCAATTGTGTTAATGATATGCAAAACCTTAAGCTTGGGGATGCTAGTTTTGCTATGACTACTATTTGTTGCAATGATCATGATTGGGGTGATTCTTCTTTTGATCTTGAAAATTTATTTAAGCCCCATGATGAATATGAGATTGATAATAGTGTTTGCAATATTATTGAAAGTGGGTTTGGAAGAGTGTCAAATTTAGATCGCACATACTTGGAGAATGTTCAATCTCATGAAATTTTTGATAAAAGTGGGTTTGGAGAGGTCATGACTTTAGTTAATGTTAATCCCACTATTTTGGAAGAGTGTCAACTTTGCATCCATGTGGATTGTGTTGAAAATATTTTATGTGATAGATATTTTGTTGAATTTGCTTATGATCCCACATGCAATTATTATGAGAGAGTAAAATATGGTGGTAGAAATTTTCATGTTACTAAATTACCTCTCGTTATGTTGAGATTGCTATTGTTTCTTTCCGCTTCTTGCATATGCTAGTTTTTGCTTGCCTTGATAATTTGTTTGCCTATAAGATGCCTATGCATAGGAAGTATGTTAGACTTATATGTGTTTGTCACGTGTTTTATGATGTTCTCTTTGTGCTTCAATTCTTGTCTTTCATGTGAGCATCATTGAAATATTATTCCTAGCTATAAGGCTTTAAAGAAAAGCGCTTGTTGGGAGACAACCCAATTTTATTTTTATTCCTTGCTTTTTTCTCCTGTTTAGTAATAAATAATTTATCTAGCCTCTGTTTTCGTTGTGTTTTTTGTTTTTAATTAGTGCTTGTGCCAAGTAGAACCGTTGGGAAGACTTGGGGAAAGTCTTTTTTAATCTTGCTGTAAAAAAATAGAAACTTTAGTGCTCACGAGAATTGCTGCCATTTTTATTTGGAAAGTTCTATTTAGTTAATTATTTTTGAATATGATTAATAGATAAATTCCTCACGTCCAGCAATTTATTTTAGAATTTTTGGGGTTCCAGAACTTGCATTAGCTACAGATTACTACAGACTGTTCTGTTTTTGACAGATTCTGTTTTTCGTGTGTTGTTTGCTTATTTTGATGAATCTATGGCTAGTAAAATAGTTTATAAACCAGATAGAAGTTAGAATAAATTAAGTTTAACACCAATAGAAATAAATAATGAGTTAATTACAGTACCTTGAAGTGGTGTTTTGTTTTCTGTCTCTAACGGAGCTCATGAGATTTTCTACTTTAAGTTTTGTGTTGTGAAGTTTTCAAGTTTTGGGTAAAGATTTGATGAATTATGGAACAAGGAGTGGCAAGAGCCTAAGCTTGGGGATGCCCATGGCACCCCAAGATTATCTAAGTACACCTAAAAGCCAAAGCTTGGGGATGCCCTGGAAGGCATCCCCTCTTTCGTCTACTTCCATCGGTAACTTTACTTGGAGCTATATTTTTATTCGCCACATGATATGTGTTTTGCTTGGAGCGTCTTGTATTATTTGAGTCTTTATTTGTTAGTTTTCCACAATCATCTTTGCTGCACACACCTTTTGAGAGAAACACACATGATTTGAACATTATTAGAATACTCTATGTGCTTCACTTATATCTTTTGAGTTATATAGTTTTTGCTCTAGTGATTCACTTATATGTTTTAGAGCACGGTGGTGGATTTGTTTTATAGAAACTATTATTCTCTCATGCTTCACTTATATTATTTTGAGAGTCCTACAAAACAGCGTGGCAATTTGCTTTAATTATGTTAGGCATTCAAGATTAATAAAATAATTCTTATGAGTGTGTTGAATACTATGAGAAGTTTGATACTTGATAATTGTTTTGAGATATGGAGATGGTGATATTAGAGTCGTGCTAGTTGAGTAGTGTGAATTTGAGAAATGCTTGTGTTGAAGTTTGTGATTCCCGTAGCATGCACATATGGTGAACCGTTATGTGAAGAAGTTGGAGCATGATTTATTTATTGATTGTCTTCCTTATGAGTGGCGGTCGGGGATGAGCGATGGTCTTTTCCTACCAATCTATCCCCCTAGGAGCATGCGCGTAGTACTTTGCTTTGATAACTAGTAGGTTTTTGCAATAAGTATGTGAGTTCTTTATGACTAATGTTGAGTCCATGGATTATACGCACTCTCACCCTTCCACCATTGCTAGCCTCTCTAATACCGTGCACCTTTCGCCGGTATCATACACCCACCATATACCTTCCTCAAAACAGCCACCATACCTACCTATCATGGCATTTCCATAGCCATTCTGAGATATATTGCCATGCAACTTTCCATCGTTCCGTTTACTATGACATGCTCCATCATTGTCATATTTCTTTGCATGATCATGTAGTTGACATTTTAGTTGTGGCAAAGCCACCGTTCATAATTCTTTCGTACAAGTCACTCATGCATTATTGCTATCCCGGTATACTGTCGGAGGCATTCATATAGAGTCATACTTTGTTCTAGTATCGAGTTGTAATCATTGACTTGTAAATAAATAGAAGTGTGATGATCATCATTCATAGAGTATTGTCCCAAAAAAAGAGAAAGGCCAAATAAAAAAAGGAAGGCCCAAAAATATAAAAAGGGACAATACTACTATCCTTTTTCCACACTTGTAGCACCATGATCTTCATGATAGAGAGTCTCCTATGTTATCACCTTCATATACTAGTGGGAATTTTTCATTATAGAACTTGGCTTGTATATACCAATGATGGGCTTCCTCAAAATGCCCTAGGTCTTCGTGAGCAAGTGAGTTGGATGCACACCCACTTAGTTCTTTTTGTTGAGCTTTCATATACTTATAGCGCTAGTGCATCCGTTGCATGGCAATCCCTACTAACTCACATTGATATCTATTAATGGGCATCTCCATAGCCCGTTGATACACCTAGTTGATGTGAGACTATCTTCTCCCTTTTGTCTTCTCCACAACCACCATTCTATTACACATATAGTGCTATGTCCATGGCTCACGCTCATGTATTGTGTGAAGATTGAAAAGGTTTGAGAACACCAAAAGTATGAAACAATTTCTTGGCTTATCATTGGGGTTGTGCATCATTTAAATACTTTGTGTGCTGAAGATGGAGCATAGCCAGACTATATGATTTTCTAGGGATAACTTTCTTTGGACATGTTATTTTGAAGAGACATAATTGCTTAGTTAGTTTGCTTGAAGTATTATTATTTCTATGTCAATATTGAACTTTTGTGTTGAATCTTTCAAATCTGAATATTCATACCACAATTAAGAGAATTACATTGAAATTATGGCAAGTAGCATTCCACATCAAAAATTCTGTTTTTATCATTTACCTACTCGAGGACGAGCAGGAATTAAGCTTGGGGATGCTTGATACGTCTCCGACGTATCTATAATATTTTATTGTTCCATGCAATATTATATCCTATTTGGGACATTATTGGGCTTTATTATACACTTTTATATTATTTTTGGGACAAACCTATTAACCGGAGGCCCAGCCCAGAATTGTTGTTTTTTGCCTATTTCAGAGTTTCTTAGAAAAAGAATATCAAACGGAGTCTAAACGGAATGAAACCTTCAGGAACGTGATTTTAGGAATGAACATGATCTAGAGGACTTGGACCCTACGTCCAAAAAGCAACCAGGAGGGCACGAGGTAGGGGGCATGCCTACCCCCCCCCCCCCAGGCGCGCCCTCCACCCTCGTGGGGCCCATGTTGCTCCATCGACGTACTTCTTCCTCCTATATATACCTATGTACCGCCAAACTACCAGATACGGAGCCAAAACCCTAATTCCAGCGCCGTAACTTTCTGTACCCGTGAGATCCCATCTTGGGGCCTTTTCCGGAGCTCCGCCGGAGGGGACATCGATCATAGAGGGCTTCTACATCAACACCATAGCCTCTCCGATGAAGTGTGAGTAGTTTACTTCAGACCTTCGGGTCCATAGTTATTAGCTAGATGGCTTCTTCTCTCTTTTTGGATCTCAATACAAAGTTCTCCCCCTCTCTTGTGGATATCTATTCGATGTAATCTTCTTTTGCGGTGTGTTTATTGAGACCGATGAATTGTGGGTTTATGATCAAGTTTATCTATGAACAATATTTGAATCTTCTCTGAATTCTTTTATGGATGATTGGTTATCTTTGCAAGTCTCTTCGAATTATCAGTTTGGTTTGGCCTACTAAATTGATCTTTCTTGCAATAGCAGAAGTGCTTAGCTTTGGGTTCAATCTTGCGGTGTCCTTTCCCAGTGACAGTAGGGGCAGCAAGGCACATATTGTATTGCTGCCATCGAGGATAACAAGATGGGGTTTATTTCATATTGCATTAGTTTATCCCTCTACATCATGTCATCTTGCTTAAAGCGTTACTCTGTTCTTTTGAACTTAATATTCTAGATGCATGCTGTATAGGGGTCGATGTGTGGAGTAATAGTAGTAGATGCAGGCAGGAGTCGGTCTACTTGTCTCGGACGTGATGCCTATATACATGATCATACCTAGATATTCTCATAACTATGCTCAATTCTGTCAATTGCTCAACAGTAATTTGTTTACCCACCGTAATACCTATGCTCTCGAGAGAAGCCACTAGTGAAGCCTATGGCCCCCGGGTCTATTTTCCATCATATTAATCTTCTGTCAACAAGCTATTTCCTTTTCTGTTTATTTTGCTTTCCTTGCTTTGCATATTTATCATAAAAATACCAAAAATATTATCTTATCATATCTATCAGATCTCACTTTCGTAAGTGACCATGAAGGGATTGACAACCCCTTTATTGTGTTGGTTGCGAGGATTTTATTTGTTTGTGTAGGTGCGAGGGACTCGTGTGTGGCCTCCTACTGGATTGATACCTTGGTTCTCAAAAACTGAGGGAAATACTTACGCTACTTTGCTGCATCACCCTTTCCTCTTCAAGGTAAAGCCAACATAGTGCTCAAGAGGAAGCAATCCACCTCTCCGACGAGCCCGCGTCCGACGAGGGAGCAGCCAGCTCCGAGAGCTGCCTTGTCGACTTCCTCGCCAAGTTCCACATCACCAACGAGCCAGCCACTGACCTAGAGTCAGTTGGCTCCACCGACCCGATGCTTGTCAATTCCGACACGGCATCCCTCGATTCCTTCTCCGCCGATGTGGTGGTCATCGATGACCCGCTTCCTCGCGCAGACAGCGGTGGCAGCACCGTCATGGAGGTGCTTGTCATCAGCCGTGATGGAGCCTCCAGCGGAGCCACCCAGGACCCGCTGTAGGCGGTAATGCGGGGCATGTCTATGCCCATCGCGGCAGATGCCAACGCCGAGATGCTACAAGCCTTCCACGTCTCTCTCGTCGAGGACGCCAAGAATTGGGCCACCATGAGACACCTCTTCGAGGCCTACCAGTGCGAGATCGACTGCGTAGTCTACGGCACGCCGGCTGCTTGCGGGCCCAACCGCATAGGCATGGTCCGACAGCGTGGCGCTGCCATTGCCAGCATGTTTGGGGTAGACCGCCCTGTCTACACCACGCCCATGGAGAACATACATGCTGCTCAAGCGGCAGTAGGCGAGCTGGACCACCTGGAGGGTGACGAGTGTCGCTGCATGATGGAGCGCGTTCAGGAACTCATCGACACGGCCGCCGCGTAACAAGAGGCCAATTGCCACGTGGAGGAAGCCGGCCAGCATGCCGAAAACCTTCCCCCTCACCGAAAGCATGGTGCAACCTCCTGGTCGTTGACAGGCGGCATCCATGACCAAAGAAACAGAGAGCCGCCTGCTAGCTGCAGTGGGACGCACATCACCATCGAGCGCGATCAAGACAGCCACCCACGAGCAGTGGAACGGCGGGACGATCATCCGCCTCCTCCCCCTCCTCGCCAGGAGAGGCGTGCCTCCCCGCTGCCTATTGACCACCCGACTCTAGGCAACCGGCTAGGCCGCCGTTAAGGAGTCGGAGAGAACGACGCCCGTCACCGGATCGACCATCTGGCGCGATCCCTAGTGCTAGAAGAAGAAGATGCAATCAGCCCGCCTTGTTTCGGCCCCCGCATTCGCGACGAGCCCTTTCCCAAAGGGTTCTCGCTCCCAAGAGACACGCCTAAGTACAATGGCTCCATAAAGCCGGAAGATTGACTGGTGGATTACTCCACAGTCGTCAACATAGCAAACGACAACAAGCGCATTGCCGTGAAGTATGTTCCGCTCATGCTCCAGGGCACGGCCCTGACGTGGATGAACAGCCTGAAGCCCCACAGCATCAACAGCTCGGTAGATTTCATTGAAGTCTTCACCAACACCTACAAGCGGCCGCCCAAGCCTCGCCCGCTTTCTTGGTGCGTCCAAGGTCCCACCGAGTCCACGGCGACTACTTGACGCGGTGGGCCGAACTGAGCAACTCCTGCGAAAGGGGTGCACGAGGTGCAAGCCATTGAGTGCTTCACTTCTGGATGCCGAGAGGGCACCTTGCTCAAGCACCGACTCCTCTGCGATGAGCCGGCTACCCTCGACGAGCTACTGATCATTGCAGACAAGTATGCGACAGCTGAATCCTCCATGAAGTTGGAGCTCCAAGTGGACATGACCGGAAAGGTGCTCCCTCCGGCTCCCCAGACGCCAGCTGGTGACAACAGTCGGCGCCAGTAGCAGAACGACAACAAGCGCAAGGCCCCGCAGCCGGCTCCCACCAGCCGGCAGGTGGCGAGAGTTGAGGACTAGCAGCCGGAGGGACAACCCGGCCCCAAGCGTCAGAAGGGCGGAAAGCCTGCTTGGCTGCCCGCCTTCTCCTATGAGAAAACCCTGGATGCTCCCTACAAATTCCATAGTGGCGCGAAGCCGTCCAACCACACCACCCAGAAGTGCCACTGGCTCACTCGAATCTCCAAGGGCGAAGGACTGCTGCCCCCTCCGCCTACTGGCCAGCCACCGCCTCTTCCCCAGTAGCTGACGGCCAGTCCAGTAGTCGGCGCTGTCCAAGATGAATACCCCGAGGAGCACAGAGCTTACGTCGTGTTCACCAGTGTGGCTGGTGACCGGCACAGCCGACGTTAGCAGCACCGTGAAGTGAACGCCGTTGCCTCAGCTGCCGTAGAGTTCATGCACTGGTCTGAGAAGCCTATCAGTTGGAGCCAAGCAGACTACCCGGAGGTGATGCCTTCTCCGGGTTCCTATGCTCTTGTATTGGATGCCACCCTTGTAACGTAGAGGCGAGCTGCTCGTTTCTGCCGGATACTGATAGATGGCGGTAGAAGCATCAACATCCTCTACCGTGACACCATGGAGAAGTTGTGCATCAAAGAGAGACAGCTCCAGCCCAGTCGGACTGTTTTTCATGGCATTGTGCCTGGCCTTTCCTGCTCACCAATCGGCAAGATCAAGATAGACATCCTCTTTGGAGACAAAGATCACTTCTGCTGCGAGGCAATTTGGTTCGAGGTGGTTGACCTGGAGAGTCCTTATCATGTGCTCCTAGGCCGGCCATCTCTAGCCAAGTTCATGGCAGTACCTCATTATGCCTACCTCAAGATGAAGATGTCGGGAACCAAGGGCATTATCACGATAGCCAGGGACTACGAGAAGTCCGCCGCCTGTGCCACGGCCAGCAGCCGGCTGGCCGAGTCCCTTTTGATTGCCGCTAAGAAGAAGCTCCTGGACCGGGTGGTGGCCATGGCCAGCAAGTAGTCGGACCTATCACCAGATCCCAAAGAGTCGGAGACCCAGGGCTCCTTCCAGCCGGCCAAAGAAACAAAGAAGATCCCCTTGGACCCCGAGCACCCAGAAAGGCACACTATCATAGGGCCAACCTTGACAGCAAATAGGAAAGCGAGCTCGTCGATTTCCTCCGTGAGAATTGGGACATCTTCGCATGGTCTCCCAAAGACATGCCGGGTGTTCTGACGGATTTTGCCGAGCACAAGCTACATGTCAGATCTGATGCCAAACCAGTCAAACAGCCCCTCCGTCGACTGTCGGAAGAGAAGAGAAGAATTGTTGATGAAGAAATAGCCCGGCTTCTGGCAGCCGGCTTCATTATGGAAGTGTTTTTTTCCAGAGTGTCTAGCCACCCCAGTCCTTGTACTGAAGAAGAACAAGTGGCGCATGTGTATTGACTATACCAGCCTCAACAAAGCCTGCCCCAAAGATCTGTTTGCTTTGCCTCGGATTGACCAAGTGATAGACTCCATAGCTAGATGCGAGCTGCTGAGTTTTTTGGATGCCTACTCAGGGTACCAGTAGATCAAGTTGGACCCGGTCGACCTCCTGAAGACCGCCTTCATCACACCATTCGGAGCCTTTTGCTATCTGACTATGACATTCGGCTTGAGAAACGTTGGTGCCACATTCTAGTGTTGCATGCAGAAGTGCCTCCTCAAGCAACTCGGCAGAAATGCCCACATCTATGTAGACGATATTGTGGTGAAGACGGAGAAGCGTGGTACCCTCTTGGAAGATCTCAAGGAAACTTTTGATAATCTATGCCGTTTTCAAATCAAGCTCAACCCAGAGAAGTGCGTCTTTGGGGTACCAGCCGTGATTTAGGGTGGAGACCCTAACCGCCCGATCTTTCACGAAAGGAGCGGATCCCGGGGAAAACACGAAGGACACGGGGAAGAACGGAAGGAAAACACAAGAGGAAATCACTAAACCGACACTAATAAGTCACACATGGGCTAGATCCTCGAGTACATAGAACGATACACGAATCCACGGACAACTAGGGACGATACACGGTAACCGGTTCTTCTCCGTGAGGAGGTCTTGAATCCACAAGGGAATCTTCCCTTAGAAAGGGGACTTGAATCCAAGGTGTATCTTCTCCGAAGAGGGGCTGCAGTCTCTCTCATGGAGTACATCCGATATGGATGAGCAATGCTCTATCTCTCAAATGAGCTAAACCAATGCTAACCCTAGCTAGGATGAATGGGGGGTCTATTTATAGTCTAAGTGCAAAAGGGGGCGAAGTGAAGGGGTACATGGGCCTCGGGCCCGAACACTGTGCGCAGACAGGTACCAGACGTCCACTGGGGACCGGTCATCCGGTGTCCAGGAGCTGCCGGACGTCCGTTGTCCTCCGGTCGTCCGCTGGTTCCGTTCTGTGATGGGGGTGCCGGACGTCCGGAGGCTCCGGACTTCCGCTGATGTTGGCTCGGGTGCGGTCGCGCCGGTCGTCCGGTCGGGGCTGGACGTTCGCTCATTGGCCTCGGGTGCAGGGGCACTGGTCGGTCTAGACCGGACGTCCGCTCGCTGGGGCTCGGCTGACGCTTCAGGCGCCGGACGTCCGGTCCCGGCCGGTCGTCCGGTGGCTGGGACTTTTCCTTCAGCCCTCCTTCTTCTCCGTCTTCTCGTCCATCTTCCTCTTCTTCTTGTCCTTGCTTCTTAGATTCTCCATTGTACCTGCGTATGCACCAAGTACCCATATGAGGTAGTAGCCATGCTTCATGTGCATCGAAGTGGAATTGTGAGAGGAGAGATGTCACCTCGATTTCAAGAGCTCTTGCACGTGATCGAGTCATGGGTCCACTAGGCACTTGATGAGACGATGGTAGGTCCATGGGGATGACCTTGGGATGCTCCGCATCATCTCCCCTCCCTTGGGGAAGATCCGTCCTCGGATCAAATTCTTCATCACCATGGAAAGGAGAGAGATCTTTGACGTTGAAGATGTCGCTCACGTTGTACTTGTCGCGCGGGAGGTCGATCTTGTAAGCGTTGTCGTTGTAGCGTGCAAGCACCTTGAAGGGTCCATCCGCTCGTGGTCGAAACTTGGATTTGCGTTCTTGTGGGAAGCGGTCCTTGCGAAGTTGTAGCCACACTCGATCACGAATGTTGAAGACCATAGGTTGTTTGTTGAAGTTGAGCTTGGTCGCAAGGCGTTGAACTTGGCGCTCGATGGTGTCTCTTGTATCTTCATGCACCGTCTTGAGATGTGTCACACACGCACTTGCATCCAAATTGATGCGCTCTTGGAGTGGTAGAGGAAGAATGTCCAATGGTGATAATGGGTTGAATCTGTAAACGACGTCGAAAGGAGACTTGCCGGTTGTTGAGTGTCTTGCGCGGTTCTAGGCGTACTCGGCGATGGGTAAGCACTCCTCCCACTCCTTGATGTTCTTGTTGATTAAGACTCGTAGTAGAGTGGAGAGTGTTCGGTTCGTCACCTCCGTTTGGCCGTCGGTCTAAGGGTGGTACGCCGTGGAGAAGAGTAACTTGATTCCAAGCTTGGCGCATAAGGTCTTCCAAAAGTAACTCAAGAACTTGACGCGGTAGGGAGCGTTGTTCGGAAGCGTTCCTCCGAGGATGATGTCGATGCATTGCTCAATGTCTCGTAATGGAGGTAGTCCCGGAGGTAGCTCATCGGGGAAAACATCTTGGAATTCCTGCAAAAGAGAAGACAACACTAGAGGAAGAGTGTAAGAATTGTTAGTTTGTGGTGCATTGTCCTTGCACACGAGGACGTAGTGTAGGACACTAGATGGGTTCTCACACACTTCTCTCATCTCACGTTTGGTGGCAAATAGAACTAGGTTCTTGTTTTCGCTCATCATGGAGGCACTCGATTTTGGCTTGTGGCTCTCACTCTCTTTTTGGTGGCTCGCTCTCTCACTATGATCTCCACGAAGGGTGGCGTGCTTGCTGGCGATCACTTGACTTGGTGACATTGGACGGAGGATGTACTCCTTGCCCTTCATTTTGAAGATGTAGTGGTTTGTTAGGCCGTTGTGTACGACTCCTCTATCAAATTGCCATGGTGGTCCAAGGAGAAGATGACAAACTGTCATTGGAACGACGTCGCACTCCAAGGTGTCTTCGTAGGCGCCGATCTTGAAGGAGACTTGTACTCGGTGCTCGACTTGGATAGTGCCGGAGTCGCTAAGCCATTGCACTTTGTATGGATGTGGATGCTTCGTCTTTGGCAATTGGAGCTTGGAGCAATGTTCTTCACTTGCGAGATTATGACAACTTCTTCCATCGATGATGACATTGCCGGATCGTCCATTGATGCCGTCCTTGGTGTGGAATATGTTGCATCTTTGGTCTTCTTCTTGGTGATGTTGGAGGGTCAAGACTTTGGAGACAACAAGTGCGGGACTTGAGTCTTCATCACAAAAGACTTGTTCTTCTTTATTGTTCACTTGGCAGTGCATGGCGACTTGCTCGAGGGCTTCCATTTCGCCTTCACTCATGGAGTCATAAGTTCCATCGTTGTTCAAGACCATGGTTCACTTGTTGGTGCACTCGTAGGACTTGTGGCCTCGGCCTCCGCAAGTGAAACACTCGAAGGAACTTGTCTTGACGGTCTCATCGGTTGGGTAGATGATGATGAAGCTCTCGGTTTGAAGTTTCTCGTAGGAGGATGGCTTGTAGTTGACGAAGCTTTCTTGGAACTTGACTTATCGCCGGTACTTGGTGATTCTCTAGTTGAGGTAGGAGTTTCCGAAGTCGCGGGAGCTTGATAAGAGGAGCCGTAGGTCTTGGACGAGAACTTGGTATACTTGAAATCATCTTGCACTTGGCGTTCCGCTTTGGTGGCTTGGTGCACTAGCTCGATGAGGTTTGAGTATGGTTGGGAGTCGGCGATCTTCTTGATAGGGTGATTGAGTCCATTCATGAAGCGTGCCATTGTTTGTTCATCGTCTTCCGTGACATTGGCTCTTATCATTGCAATCTCCATCTCCTTGTAGTATTCTTCAATGCTCTTGGTTCCTTGCTTGACTTGTTGGAGTTTCTTGAAGAGGTCGCGGTTGTAGTAGGTAGGCACGAAGCGTGCTCTCATGACATCCTTCATTTGTGCCCAAGTAGTGATGGGTGGTTCACCTCTTGCCTCGCGGCTCTCTATGATTTGTTCCCACCAAATGAGGACATAGTCTTGGAACTCAAGGGATGCCATCGCGATCTTCTTCTCTTCTTCATAATTGTGCAAACGGAAGATCTTGTCAACTTTCAATGCCCATGAAAGGTATTCTTCGGGATCGTTGCTTCCGTTGAACTTGGGCATGGTGAACTTGAGCTTGCCGTAGCGTTGCTCTTCATTGTGTTGGGGTCGGGGATGATGACGCCCATGTTGTAGATGATTGTCCAACTCATGGTGCTCTTGACGCGGAGGGTTGTCAACCTCGTGTTGCTCTTGTCGCGGAGGATTCCCATTGTTTTCACGCTCTTGATGAACATGATGGTCTTGGCGAGCTTGGGGAGGAACGCGTCGAGCTCGAGGGGGAACTAGACGATGCAGGCGAGCTTGAAATCGTCATTCATGAAGTTCGTCGCGAAGTGCTTCCTCTTGTTCATGTGCTTGTCGGCCTCGGTCGGCAACGGCTCGACTCACATCACATAGAGCTTGTTGCACCTCAAGTGCTTGAGCGTCACGGAGTTGTTGTTCTTGACGCTGAGCCTCGGCATTTTGTGCATTTTGGTGTAGACGCACGCGTTCTTCCTCTTCGTGTTGGCGTTGTTGTTGTTGTTCTCGAGCTAGCGCAAAGGCTTCTTCGGCTTGACGTCGTCGGCGCTCTTGAGAGGAGGTTTCCCGAAGTGGATTGAGGTTTGCTTGACGGTCGATGCGCGCGGCTCGACAAAGAGTGTTCAATGTCGGTGTACTTGAGCCGGAGAGGGTGAAGTTGGAGTGGCGACTTGAACGGCTCCTTCTTGAAGTGGAAGAAGAGCGGTTGAGCAACAAAGTGCGACTCTCGTCCATCCTTGCGTCATTCTCTTGCTTGTGATCGTCGAGCTTGTGGTCGAAGTAGTCCCTTGTACGTTGCTCGGAAAGTCGCAAGTCGGCGGCAAGGTTGTGGATGCGTTCACTCATAGCTTGTTGCTCTTGATGCAAAGCACGTTCTGCACCAAAGAGGTGACTCTTGGTGACGAAGGAGTTCATGTCGTCGTCTTGCTCCATGAAGAGTGGGTTGGTAGAAGTACTTGGCCTATCCATCATTCCAAGACAAGTGTGAGTGGTAGAAAGAGAAGAACGAATACCAAATGTACCTTGACCGAAGTTGAAAGTGAATCGATGATCACTCCAATGTAGGACAAGGAAATAGCCCAATTGGTACGAATTCTCGTCGGTTTCTCACACCTACACAAGTAAAAGCTTATGGTGGAGCTTGGTTAGGATGGTGGCACAATTTTTAATGTGAATGTAAGCAAGATTCAATAATGTTGGAGAAGATTCGCAAGATGCAATGTAACAAGCAGACCAAGCATATACGGTACATGGAAACACACGCGCAAAAAGATAAGTGGGGTTGTGCAACCAAGGGTGAGCCAAAATGTGGAATCCACAAAAATGCTCTTGTTGCACAACACTAGAGAGACGCTAGCACGATTGCACAATAGGCGGATACAAGAACTTGTGCACAACCTACTTAGCAAAAATGCAACGACTTCTATCCCAAATATGTTTTATGCAAGGTGTTGCTATGATATGATCCAAGATGATCGAGTATGACAATCTTAATGTTGTATGATGCTATGGTTCTTTCTTAAAAGCTCTTTGCTTATCTTTCCTCTTTGCTTAAAAGCTTGGTTGGCTCTTTGATGTTTGAGCTCTTTTCTCATGCAATGCTTGACGAACCAAGATAGCAAGTGAGTATGCGATGACAACTTTGTGATACAAGAGATGATACCAATATAGGCAACAATGATGTATGTATGTATGCTATGGGAAGTATGATCACTAAAGTGCACAAGTCTCGTTGCCGGCAATACTCAATGGCTAGTCTCGAAGGGTAATCAACGCAAAGAAATAAGGCTATGATGGCTAACAATTTGATGGCAAGAGTGATATGTCCAATACCAAGATGAGGTTACCGGTCTTGCTTCCGGTATGGTGTCAAAATGGAGGTACGAATACCAAGTTGTAGTCGAGGTGGTCGTTGTTGATGACGCGTCCGTGGCGAAGATGAGCGGCGGTGATGTCGATGTCGAACCGTACCTAGATAGCCCAAACACAAAAGGATACGGTACCACAACTCAAATTCTCAAAACCAAAGGCGACCAAAATCGTTGGAGTAGGTAGCGGTTAAGTGGTGGTGTGGGTTGGGATATTGGAACGGTTTGCGGAAGTTGAAGGTGGTGTAGAGGATGATGTGGTGGAAGTAGCGGTCATCCGGAAGTGGACGGATGTCCGGTCGCCGTTCGTCCGGCAAGGTCGGACGTCCGGTGCTTCCTGGGTCGCCGGACGTCCGGTGAAGTTACGGTCGTCCGGTGGTTGGGGTCAACGCGAAATTCAGATCCGGGAGGTGATTTTGGGGATTTTTGGAGGGATATCGCGGTGGAAATGGTGGGGAAAGGCGAGATCCACTTGCAACACAACAAATTCACGGATCAAAACCAACAAAACATCATCAAAACTCACAAAACACAAGAAAAAATTTTGGGGCTATTTTTGTGGGGATTTTCGGATTAGGACGAAAAACAACAAAATCAAGCTAGAAAACGAAGAGGGGGCTCCGAAATCGTGATCAACCTTGCTCTAGATACCAAGATGATGTAGGGTGGAGACCCTAATCGCGCGATCTTTCACGAAAGGAGCGGATCCTGGGGAAAATACGAAGAACACGGGGAAGAACATAAGGAAAACACAAGAGGAAATCACTAAACCGACACGAATAAGTCACACATGGGCTAGATCCTCGAGTACATAGAACGATACACGAATCCACGGACAACTAGGGACGATACACGGTAACCGGTTCTTCTCCGTGAGGAGGTCTTGAATCCACAAGGGGATCTTCCCTTAGAAAGGGATCTTGAATCCAAGGTGGATCTTCTCCGAAGAGGGGCCGCGGTCTCTCTCTTGGAGTAGATCCGATATGGATGAGCAATGCCCTATCTCTCAAATGAGCTAAACCAATGCTAACCCTAGCTAGGATGAATGGGGGGGGTCTATTTATAATCTAAGTGCAAAAGGGGGAGAAGTGAAAGGGTACATGGGCCTTGGGCCCGAACACTGTGCGCAGATAGGTACCGGACGTCCGCTGGGGACCGGTCGTCCGGTGTCTCAGGAGCTGCCGGACGCCCGGTGTCCTCCGGTCGTCTGCTGGTTCCGTTATGTGATGGGGGTGCCGGACGTCCAGAGGCTCCAGACTTTTGCTGATGTTGGCTCGGGTGCGGTCGCGCTGGTCGTCCGGTCGGGGCTGGACGTCTGCTCATTGGCCTCGGGTGCAGGGGCACCGGTCGTCCGGTCTGGACCGGACGTCCGCTCGCTGGGGCTCGGCTGACGCTTCAGGCGCCGGACGTCCGGTCCCGGCCGGTCGTCCGGTGGCTGGTACTTTTCCTTCAGCCCTCCTTCTTCTCCGTCTTCTCGTCCATCTTCCTCTTCTTCTTGTTCGTGCTTCTTAGCTTCTCCATTGTACCTGAGTATGCACCAAGTATCCATATGAGGTAGTAGCCATGCTTCATGTGCATCTAAGTGGAATTGTGAGAGGAGAGATGTCACCTCGGTTTCAAGAGCTCTTTCACGTGATCGAGTCATGGGTCCACTAGGCACTTGATGAGACAATGTAGGTTTATGGGGATAACCTTGGGATGCTCCGCATCAAGCCAGCCAGCTCCTTGGCTTCCTGGTCTCAGAGCGCGGCATTGGGTGCAATCCTATGAAGATCAAGGCCATTGAGAGGATGGAGAGACCCACCCGACTGCGAGATGTCCAGAAGTTCAGCAGCTACTTGGCATCCATCGGCCGCTTCATTAGTCGACTGGGTGAGAAGGCTCTTCGCCTATACCAACTCATGAAGAAAACCACTCACTTCGAGTGGAACGACAAGGCAGACGAGGCCATTCTCCAGCTGAAGAAGATGCTGACTACGTCGCCTGTCCTGGCGGCCCCGGCTGCTAAAGAGCCCATGTACCTCTACATCGCCGCCATGAGCCGGGTGGTCAGCACTGTCATTGTGGTGGAACGCCCAGAAGACGGCAGAGCACAGCTGGTCCAAAGGCTTGTGTACTATTTGAGCGAGGTGCTATCAACCTCAAAAGCAGAACTATCCCCACTACCAGAAGATGTGTTACGGCGTGCACTTTGCCGCCAAAAAGCTGAAGCCATAGTTTCAAGAGCACCCAATCACGGTGTCTGCACTGCCCCGCTTGCTGAGATCATAGGCAATAGAGATGCATCAGGCCGGGTGGTCAAATGGGCCATTGAGTTGGCCCCTTACACCATCTTCTATCAGCCACGCACCGCCATCAAGTCCCAAGCACTGGCTGACTTCCTCGTCGACTGGGCGGAGACCCAGTACCTGCTGCCAGCTCCGGACTCCACTCATTAGCGGATGCACTTTGATGGCTCAAAGATGGGCACCGGCTTGGGAGCTGGCGTTGTCCTCACCTCTCCCAAGGGCGAGAACCTCATATACGCATTGCAAATTCACTTTGCCGCCTCCAACAACGTGGCCGAGTATGAGGCGCTAGTACACGGACTCTGGCTGGCAAAGAAATCGGCATCTGCCAGATACTGTGCTATGGCGACATAGACTTGGTGGTCCAACAGTCGCCTGGTGACTGGGATGCCAAGGATACAAACATGGCAAGTTACCGCTTCCTCGTCTAGCAGATCAGCGAATATTTTGAAGGGTGCGAGTTCCTTCACATGCCACGGAACGACAACGAGCAAGCTGATGCCTTGGCACGGATCGGCTCCACCCGTCAGGCAATACCAGCCAGCGTTTCCCTTCAGTGCCTCCGCAAGCCGTCTATCAAACCTTCTCCAGAATTCGAGTCCATCTTTGTACCGACTGCTCCTGAAGCAGTCGGATCCGACTCAGGGGCTGTAGTAGCCGGCTCGGGGACTTCGGCAGGTGGCACGGGGACTGTAGCAGTCGCACCCAGCCCGGGGTCTTCACAACCAGGCCCGGGGGATGCAGCAGCCGGCTCGGGGACTTCACCAAGGTGCTCGGGGGCTGCAACAGTCGGCCCGGAGACTCCAACAACACAGCAAGCAGCGACTGACTCCACCCTGCCGCCTCCTAACCCAACTGCCCTAGTACCAGTGGCTGTGATGATAGTGGACGAAGTCCAAGCACCATCCTGGGCACAACCCATCCTCAATTTCCTGCTGAACAGAGAGCTGCCAGCTGATGAGATCTCGACCCGGCAGATGTAGCACCGAGGAGGGGCCTACACGATAGTTAACAGAGAGCTTGTCAGACACAGCGTGACTGGGGTCTTCCAGCGCTGCGTAGAACAAGAGAAGGGCCAAGCAATCCTCAAAGATATCCACGAAGGAGAGTGTGGCCACCACATGGCCTCCAGATCCCTTGTTGCCAAAGCTTTCGGTCATGGTTTCTTTTGGCTGACTGCCTTGGAGGACGCCAAGGAGTTGGCCAAGCATTGCAAGGGGTGCCATAAATTCAGCTCCAAGCAACATCTGTCGGCTTCTGCACTCAAGACCATCCCCCTTACCTGGCCTTTTGCCGTCTGGGGGTTGGACATGGTGGGACCATTTAAGACAGCATGCGGCGGCCTGACCCATCTGCTTGTCGCCGTGGACAAATTCACTAAGTGGATTGAAGCAAAGCCAATCAAGAAGTTGAACGGTCCGATCGCTGTGACTTTCATCGCGGATATCACCGTCTGATATGGTGTACCACACAGCATCATCACTGACAATGGTACAAACATTGCCAAAGGTGCCTTGGCTCGTTTCTGCGCGACGTGGGGCATCCTACTGGAATTAGCGTCTGTTGCCCATCCACAGTCAAACGGCCAAGTCGAGAGAGCAACGGCCTCATCTTGTTCGGCATCAAGCCCCGACTAGTCGAGCCACTGGAGTGCTCGACCGGCTGCTGGATCGACGAGCTGCCGGCGTCCTCTGTAGCCTCTGCAGCACTCTGAGCAAGTCAACTGGCTTCACCCCCTTCTTCCTCGTGTACGGGGCCGAGGCCATCATCCCAACTGACATTGAGTTCGATTCACCTAGCGTCACCATGTACACAGAGGTGGAGGCGAAAGAAGCATGAGAAGACGGCGTTGATCTGCTGGAAGAGGGCCGACTGTTGGCACTCAGCCGGTCCGCCATCTACCAACAGAGTCTGCGCCGCTACCACAGTCGGAAGGTGAAGCCAAGATCTTTCCAAGAAGGAGACCTTGTGCTCCGGCTGATCTAGTGAACAGCCGGCCAGCACCAGCTCTCGGCCCCTTGGGAAGGCCCCTTCGTCATCAGCAAAGCTTTGGGCAATGATTCCTACTACCTCATCGATGCACAGAAGCCCAGAGCGCGCAAGAGAGACGACTCTGGCAAAGAATCGAAGCGCCCATGGAATGAAAATCTCCTCCGAAGATTTTACAATTGATGTAGTATGTACCATGCTACCTTTTGTATTAAAGCGCTAAGACATCGGGGCCCTTGAGGAGCACTCGGGGGCTACCCTTTTATCTATAAGATAAGTTTTATGCCTATGAATGTGTTATTTCATTATTCTGCATGGCACCGGGTTCGACCAGTCAGCCCGGGGGCTTGCCGCCTTGTACTATGTCGGTGCTACATGCAATCGAACAAGTAATGTGCCGGCATCTAAGCCCTCTCTTGCGATAGGCCGCAGCTCGCAGAGTGACTGTTCGGTTGGCAAGAGTTAAAGGCAGGAAATGGTGCCCGCATGAAAAATGGCTAAGGACAAAAGCATTCACATAGGCCAAGTTGGCTCCTTGCCTCGTCGATCGGCTGCTGAGCAACCAGCCGGCATGCCTCTCACTTAACTTGCTACGTTCCAAACGGCCGAAGTACTTGCCTTCCCAAAAAATGGCCAAGTAGTTGACCCAGCCACAGACCGCAGAGCGGCTGTCTGGCTGGCAAGGCGGCAGCCAAGGGGAGGTGGCAAAGGAAAAGAGCCAAAGGAGCAGAAAAGCAAGACAAGTTAGAACTCAGCAAAATTAATTTACATAGCAAAAGGCCCTTGGCCGACATTCAACAAAGTTTGAATACACCCCCAGCAGGTGGAACATCGCAAATCTAACAAAGTTTGTTCAAAAGACTACCAAAACAGGAAAAGATAAAATAAACTGGCCGCCTAGGCCAGAGGAGCCACAGTCGGGTCCGGCAGGTTGGTGGAGTCAGCGGCGCCGGCTGGCGGGGTGGTCGTCTGGCGAGTCTCAGCTTGGTCACCGTCGGCAGCAGTCGGCGAACTCGCACGCGGCTCGCTGCTCGATGCTCGATCAAGCTGAGGCTGGTTGTCCACTCCGTTCTATGGTGCATCGTCCTCACCATCCACGCCTTCGTCTTCCTCGCCCTCGTCGCTGGAGGCGATTTCCTCCACCGAGTACCCATCGTCGTTCAGGTTCAGCCCGAACCAGTTGGGCGGCACCTCGGCACCCTCCTCGTCCAGCTCGGGGAGGAAGACACCAGTATTGGTGTACTCAGCGATCGCCGCTGAGCATTGAATGAGCGCAGGTCCCACCACCGCCAGCTCTTCCCTGGCCTCCTGCCGGAACGTGGCTAATTGGGCTAGGTTCAGCCCCGGATACCACGCCTTGACAAACTCCAAGTCCCACCGCATGCCTGCCCGGGATGCGGAGGCCTTCCACGCCTTGAAGCGGCCGACAACCACCTCTAACCAGTTGGCGGTCTGACTGGGGGTGCGCAGAGCTGGAACGCCTGGCCAGAAGGTGATGAGGACATGACTACCTTGGATATGACCAAAAATATTGCATATATGCATATTTGTCAGGTGATTTCTAGTGCAAACTATTCAATAATCTATTTATGTTATCCAGAACAAAAATACTTCACACACTTTTGTGTTTTGTCTAATTGCAGGTGTATGGGACATTTGTACAATCCACATATGAAGATAAGGAAGAAAGAGATGTTTATTTGCTGTCCAAAAAGTTCTCTCACGTCACTTTTGGCCCAAGAGAAGATAGAGTCCAAGTCTCTCACGTTCTGGATTCAGATTCGGACTGCACAGACATACCTGACTCAAAACGCACACAAGTTTTTCATACGGACTCCGAATTGGGTGATTCTTTTTTTGTTGGAAACTAGATTTCGTGCACTTTCCAACCCAATTGGAATCACCTTCAAATTCGTCCGGAGCGTTGAGTTGTGGACGAAACAATCTGATGCTGCAGCAGAATCCGAGTCAAACTACAAGTCCAAAGGTGTTACATCATCTCCACTTGGGCCCATTGGCCTTGTACGACCTAGATTTAGTTTTAGGCTGCCTTGGGACGTCCTCCCACCTCCTTGGCCTCCACCCCTTGCTCCTATATAAGTAGATCCATCTAGTAGCTTTTTCTTGGGATTTGTTTAGTTAAAAGTTAGCCAAGACCGCTTCGTGTACTTCGTTTGTGTCCAACGACCAGACCAAGACCGCTTCCGGATCCCCACCATTATCAATACTTCATATATATTTGCAATATTCAGATTGCTTTATCATATTCTTGCTCGTTCTTCGATTGCTTGCAGGAATAGACCTTCGTGGTCAGGCTGACCGTGCTTCCAGCATCGTCAGTAACCTCAGGAGATTGGTTTAGCGATTGCTAAGGCGCAACGTCGTGCACGTTTGTAGTCGGATCGTGAAAGTCGTCTCCACCAAATCGATAGTTATCATCTCATATATATTTGCAATATTCAGATTGCTTTATCATATTCTTGCTCGTTCTTCGATTGCTTGCAGGAATAGACCTTCGTGGTCAGGCTGACCGTGCTTCCAGCATCGTCAGTAACCTCAGGAGATTGGTTTAGCGATTGCTAAGGCGCAACGTCGTGCACGTTTGTAGTCGGATCGTGAAAGTCGTCTCCACCAAATCGATAGTTATCATCTCATATATATTTGCAATATTCAGATTGCTTTATCATATTCTTGCTCGTTCTTCGATTGCTTGCAGGAATAGACCTTCGTGGTCAGGCTGACCGTGCTTCCAGCATCGTCAGTAACCTCAGGAGATTGGTTTAGCGATTGCTAAGGCGCAACGTCGTGCACGTTTGTAGTCGGATCGTGAAAGTCGTCTCCACCAAATCGATAGTTATCATCTCATTGAAAGATCGGGACCCTCGTCTCTATCAAGTGGTATCAGTTTTCAGGTTGCTCGGTGAGAATTTCCAGTTTTTCTTAGATTAGATTTATTTTCTTACCTATTGTCCAAGAAAAAGCCACAAAAAAAAAGTTAGATCTGTTCATCCTTTATCCAAGCCAGTCTGAGCCTTTGCAATTTTCTATTCATTGCTTGCATAGTTAAATTATCGGTTGCATCGTCGTGTCAGTTGCTGGTCTTAGTGTCTGGTTCCTTTAGAGTTTCGAGTTCTGTTCACATTAGTCACGCCGCCACTGCATCATTATCCCTTCCGCTGTCCACCATCCCATCCATTAATTTCCACCACGTGCTACGCACTGTTCATTGTCATAATCATAGTTGAGGTCATTCACATCTTCGCCTGATCCAATCTGCATCTTATCTAGTTTGTCTTGGAAAGAGGGAGAAAAAAAAAGATAGAGGAAAAAAAGAGAGGAAAAAAAAAGAAAAAGAGAGAAGAAAAAGAAAAAAAAAGCGTGAGAAAAAAAAAGAGAGAAGAAAAAAATTGGATCTATCTAGAATCAATCTCGTACCTGAATTCGGATTGAAATCTGTTTTGCGTACTATTCAGTAAAACAGGTGTATCTTCCTCATACGAAGTCAGTTTTGGCTCCGTGAGTACTCAAATTGAAGATAGCGACAAGCCGCATCTAAATAGTTGCAGAAGCTTGTTCAATATTTGACACCTCAAAATCGGCTTCTAAATAGGTCTTTTTGCCCTCCGAAGTTCGTGAACACAACTTGTTCCAATTTTTCAGGCCAGTTTTAGAATTCTTTGACTCCTCATATCAACTCGGAATTGAGTGATTCTTTTTGCATTGGAAAGCTTGAGTTAGTAGCATTCTTTGAAAGAATTTATCAGAAAATTGTCTCAAACTTTTCAAGAGGAAAGTTGGAGAGAGAGTTGTTGTATATCCTGCTTGGTAGTTGTTTTTCATCATTATCTTCACTGCCATTGTGATCTTCACTTATATCTTGCTGTCAAGAGCTACTTAGTATCGTTCATTGATGCTAGTTGTGCTACGCCGTGACCTCATTAGTGTTCTAGGCTCGCGTCTCTAGTCCGATCTAGCCTAGGACCAGCACAGTACCGTCGTTGAGCGTTTATTCAACATTGCATCTTTGAATTGATTATTGCTAATCTTTTGCTACCATATATAACCAACCCAGCTCCACATATTTCTACACCGTGTATACGTACGCTCCCCTGGCAATCGCTTTACTCAATATTTGGAGTTACTGGACACCGCTGGTTGCCGATCACCACCTGCTGCATGGTAAGAACTTGTAAGACATTGATATTTGCTTTACTATGAGCATTTTACCACCACATCCTAGTAGTTATAGGAACATTATTTTTGGGTTTTGTTTCTTGTTCTACTAATCATGACAGGATCCAGAGTCAATTCATGGGCTTTGTCGATCGCGGGAGACGTGCCACCACCTTTGCAAATACCACAACCGTCACGAGAGGTGCACAAACATCCAAATGCACATGATCAGGTTAATGTATCTATACCACCATTTAATGGCCGTTTTAAACCTGCTTTATATATTGAATGGGAGTTCGACATAAAAAATATATTTGCTTCGCATAATTTCAATGAACATAAAAAGGTTAAGGTTGCGGTTGGTTCTTTCACTGGTTATGCTTTGGTTTGGTGGAGTGAATATTGTCGGTTACACCCTGATTATATACCTACTACTTGGGATGATTTGAAACTTGCCATGCGACATACTTTTGTCCCTGCTTATTATACTCGTGACATGATTAAGAAGTTGCAACACTTAAAACAAGGTAGTGAAACTGTAACAAAATATTATGATGATTTACAAACTACCTTGTTGCATTCCTCTTTAGAAGAAAGTGAAGATGATTTTATGGATAGATTTTGGGGAGGATTAAACCGTGATATTCAAGAGATACTAATTCATGAAGAGTGTTATCCTATGGACCATTTGTTTCATCTTGCTTGCAAAGCTGAACAGGAAATAAAACGACGTGTTGGCCACGAGGAGAACAAGCGCACGGTGCACATTCCAAGAGTTGATATGATTGTTCCTTCAACTACTAAGCATACTATGACAACCACATCCGTTGTTTTCAGGACTACATCACCTCCACCGTGTGACACATCGCCCCCGAGAGTGGCTACATCATCTGAGTTGATCATAAGAGGTAATGACAAAGGTACTGATCTTCCATCTCTACATGAGAATGATGAATGCCTTGTCAATTTGAATGCACCATCTGATGAGCTACCCACTACTTTGATCACACCACCTATTTTAGAGGACTACGTTGATAATTTGACTTTGCCATGTGATCAAACAACTGAAATACCAACAATTTTGAATGCACCCATTGAATTAACTATTGATGCAAAAGAACCAATGTTTAATCATTTTGATATGACCTCTAATCTTGGTGATGATTCTGTGTTGAATGACTTATTGCATGTTTGCGTGTTTAAGCATGTTGTAGCATGTAAATTTGATGCAAGTAAGGTTTATTCACCAATGTTGGGATGGTTTAATGATGAACATTGTCAATCTTTTGAAATGAATAAGAGCTTCACTTATATGTGCAAACTGAGTTGCAATATTTTCATGCCTTCTACTTCTTGTGCTAATTTTTTGGCTTTAGATTTTATGAACTATGCAAGTTACTCATCTATTCATGTGTCATATATGCAAAAATCAAGGGAAGTAAAAATGGATGACATATACATATACAACATGTACACCTTGTCTCTTTTGTTAGCCACATTTCAGATTAAGCAACGCCGAGGACGGCTTTATTTTCAAGAAGGGGAGGATGATGAGGACATGACTACCTTGGATATGACCAAAAATATTGCATATATGCATATTTGTCAGGTGATTTCTAGTGCAAACTATTCAATAATCTATTTATGTTATCCAGAACAAAAATACTTCACACACTTTTGTGTTTTGTCTAATTGCAGGTGTATGGGACATTTGTACAATCCACATATGAAGATAAGGAAGAAAGAGATGTTTATTTGCTGTCCAAAAAGTTCTCTCACGTCACTTTTGGCCCAAGAGAAGATAGAGTCCAAGTCTCTCACGTTCTGGATTCAGATTCGGACTGCACAGACACACCTGACTCAAAACGCACACAAGTTTTTCATACGGACTCCGAATTGGGTGATTCTTTTTTTGTTGGAAACTAGATTTCGTGCACTTTCCAACCCAATTGGAATGACCTTCAAATTCGTCCGGAGCGTTGAGTTGTGGACGAAACAATCTGATGCTGCAGCAGAATCCGAGTCAAACTACAAGTCCAAAGGTGTTACATCACCTCCACTTGGGCCCATTGGCCTTGTACGACCTAGATTTAGTTTTAGGCTGCCTTGGGACGTCCTCCCACCTCCTTGGCCTCCACCCCTTGCTCCTATATAAGTAGATCCATCTAGTAGCTTTTTCTTGGGATTTGTTTAGTTAAAAGTTAGCCAAGACCGCTTCGTGTACTTCGTTTGTGTCCAACGACCAGACCAAGACCGCTTCCGGATCCCCACCATTATCAATACTTCATATATATTTGCAATATTCAGATTGCTTTATCATATTCTTGCTCGTTCTTCGATTGCTTGCAGGAATAGACCTTTGTGGTCAGGCTGACCGTGCTTCCAGCATCGTCAGTAACCTCAGGAGATTGGTTTAGCGATTGCTAAGGCGCAACGTCGTGCATGTTTGTAGTCGGATCGTGAAAGTCGTCTCCACCAAATCGATAGTTATCATCTCATTGAAAGATCGGGACCCTCGTCTCTATCAGAAGGTGGAAACGACCTGGGCCCCGATGCACTGCAGACGGCGGAGCGCCCGATGAGCCGGCCGGAGACGAGCTTGAATGGCGAGAAGCTGCTCGCCAAGGGTCCGAGGGGCGTTGGGCGCAATTTCTGCTCCAGCTCGTCTTCACTTGTCGCGGCAAGCTTAGATGGCTTGGCTGGCGGAGACAGCGTGGCCAGGGAAGTACTCTACGTAAGAAGGAAAAAGAAGCATGAAGCTGGAAGCCGACTCATATGACAGTCGGCAGATGAAAGAAAGGAAAAGGATAACTCACCATCGAGCATGTCCTCGATCTCGCCGTAGCCGTCAGGCAGAGCTTTCTTCCTCTCGGCCTAGCTTGAGCGTTTGGTCTCGAACTCGGCCTGGAGGGCGGCCTCGATGTCCTTCACCTTCTGGAGCTCCGCTTTGTGCTGGTTCGCCTGGTCAGCCATCTCCTTGACCAGACGGTCATGCTCCTGGGCCGCCTTCCTGCACTCCTCCTTGGTGCGCAGTGTAGTTTGGGCTTCGCCCAACTGCTGCTGCAAGGTGGCGTTGGCTCCTGCAAAGGCAAAGAAAAGAAGACAATCAACAAGTTGACCAAAAATAAAAAGTGGTTGCCTGGAGATCCGGCCCGGCTGCTCAGCAGTCGGCCCGAATCTCGGAGGCTACACCCAGTGGGTGCGCTGACGCGCCCCCGCAAGAGAGAAAAGTTGGAGGCCTACTCCAGCAGTCGGACAAGGCGGCGGTCCGCTTGGCCAGCTCCTAGACCTAGGAGTTGAAGGAGGCCCCGCGGATGTTGTGGTAGTCCTGCAACAAAGACAACAGAAGAAAAGAAAACGTTAGCACTTGGAACTTAAGTTTCGAGCCGCCTGCTGCCGGCCCGAAACTCAGGGGCTACACCCAGTGGGTTCATTGACGCGCCCCATGGAAGATTGCAAGAATAAAAAATAAAGCGAAGGAGCATACTTGGACGGCCGCTCGCGTCAACAAGAACGCCTTCGTGTACTCTTGGAGGGCGGCGCCTTGGGACTGAAGCTGGGCATGAACGTCCTGCGCCGCCTTGTTCAACACGCCCGCCCCGCCCCCAGGCATCCATTCTGGCGGGACGGCGCTGGTGGCCTCTGCGTCTGGGTCTGACGAGCTCGCGGCCTCGATCTCCAGCGGCCGTGGCTCTGAGGTCGCCTTCACCACGCGCCGGTGTACCGGAGTATGGACCACACGGGTCGCCCCCACCACTAGCTCGCCACCGACATCCATGGGCCTCGACAGTCGGTGTTTCCAGGGGCGCCTCCGCCCCCAAGATGATGACGTCGCCCCCTCCCCTCTCCACGACTGGCTGTTCATTGCCGGCTCCTCCAGTCGGCGCCTGGGTCTCTAGCGCCGGTAGCACGGCGCGCAGAGGGATAATGAGTTGTGGAGCTTGGCCGCATGCGGCCTCTTCCGCTTGTGCCTTGGCGTCCGCGGCCGCCTGGGCCTTGGCTGCAGCGTCCACCTGAGCTTTGGCCGCAACATCGGCTTGGGCCTTGGCCGCCACATCCGCGTCCGCCTGTGCCACCCTGGTTGCCGCCGCCTTCTGCCGCTCCGCCTCCTCCCACTCCTCGCGCGCCTCCCGTGTGTTCCTTTTTGTCGCCACTTGGAGGTCGGCAAGTGGGTCCATGCGGCAGGTGTTGGTGGAGCCCTCCGCCACCCCGGTCACGGAAGCAGAGGCGACCCGCTCAAGTGAGAGCAGGGCCCTATTCAAACAAGATAAGAAGAAACTCAGAAAATTTGCAAGAAAGGCGAAAAGGAAAATGCAAAAGAAAATAAGCACTTACGCGGACACCATCGGAGGATGCTTCGGGGCCCTCTGGAACTGGGCCGCCTTTGCGGTGACCTCCTGCCGTCTGGTCGCAGCGACCGTGTTCCTCGGCTTCTTCGATCGGCAACCGAGCAGCAACGAGCCAGCTCGGCGCTTCGGCGCGCCACATGGTGCAGTCCGCACGGCTGACGAGCCCGCGCCCGCCTTGTCAATGTCATGCGGACGGCGTGGCTCGGCCTCCTCCTCGTCGTCATCCCGCCAGTCCTCGACGCCGCCTCATCCGGAGCCGCCACCTCCGTAGCCGCCTGCTCCACCATCGCCGCCTGCGGCGTCGTCTTCTTCCAGGGCGGCCGCCCCCAAGTGGGGGTCGTCCACGTCACTCACTACCCGGTCCGGCAGGTACTCATGACCCTACTCTAGGGCGTTGGCCGCTGACTGGGTCGTGAAGATCTGCATCGTGACCGACTGATCAGGTGGCAAAGCAGAACCTGGAAAATAAAGAGAGAAAAAGAGTTAAGGACTTACCTAGGGCGGCGGGTGTGCGCGGGAGTACAGCCGCTTGCCGAACTGCCACTCCGCCTCCGAGAGTTTGCAGTTCAAGATGTGGTTCACCAACTGGGACACCTCTGTGTCCGTCATCTCCTTGGTGCACATCCGGCACGGGTCTCGATGCCCGCTCATCCGGCTGATCATGTGAGGCCGGGTTTGAAGAGGGAGCACTCAGCGCGCCACGAAGGCGGTCAGTAGGTCCGAGGCCTTGAGGCCCTCCGACTCCGTCATCACCTTGAGTCGGGCGAGGGCGGCGGAGGAGGCAGCCGACAGCATCTTCGGTCGGAATGCCCAATTGGTACGGGGCTCAGTCGGCAGGCCGGCTGTATAAGCCGGCAGGTTGACGAAGTCCAGCGTCGGGTGGACATTCTTGACGTAGTAATAAGATTTTTGCCATAGCTTGACCGACTGTGTCAAGCTGATGGCTGGGAAGCAGTTCCCGGCGCACGGGCGTCGCACCACGATGAAGGCTCCGCACTGAGCCGTTGCCTTCTTGGGGGCGGTGCCGATCTTGGTGTAGAAGAACTCCCCCCAAAGCTCGAGGTTGGGAGGACGCCGAGGTAGCCCTCGCAGAGCGTAATGAAGGCGGACAGTAGCACCATCGTGTTTGGTGTGAGGTGGTGCGGCTGGAGTTGATAGAACTAAAGGAAGGAGCAGAAGAAGCTACTTGCCGGCAGGGCGAGGCCGCGAAGGAAATGCTACCGGAAGACGACACGTTCGCTGTCCTCCGGCACCGGCGAGATCTCTATCTCGAGCGGAATGCGTGCCCGTAGGTAGTTCTCGCGGGGCAGCCGCCGCATCTAGCGGAGGAAAGTGAGGTGATCATCATGGACGTTGGAGCCGTCCCACGCGCCGGCTCGCTCGCGCGCCATGAGAGCTTGAGCCGGACGGAGGCATGGTGCAGCGACGAACGTGCGAGCCCGCGGTGGAGCAGCGATGCTACGGGGAGAAGAGGCTCGGCGACGATGTGCTGCGGCAGCACTTCGGCGAGAGGTGGGAGCACTGTGGCAGCGAAGAGAAGAAGAACAAAAGTAAGGGGAGAGGAGCGCGCGCGTGCATCTGCCACCCCCTCCTCCCCCTACTTATAGCCCCAGGCGGCGGAGCCGAGGAGGCGTGAACATGGGGGGGGCGTGGAATTAACCGCGCCCACTGCCCCAACGATCCCACAATTGACGTGCCAATAAAGGCATGTGTTAACTGCCGCGGGAGCCCAACTGATCGCCTCGGCCACAGCGGATCCACGCGTGTGCCGAGGCCCTATAGGGGTGGGCCCTGTCCTGCGATGATGTCCCGTCGCACGCATGGGCTGGCAGGCTGGCCCAGCCTGCGGGCGCCATGTGGCAGGCAAGCAACGGGCGACAGACCAACCATCCGGCTGGAAGCCGTCCGACTCCTCACGAACGTTTGACTCTTAACTGTCGGCACTTCAGAAGACGGACGAAGCAATACTTTGAGACCACTCGGAGTAGGAAGCTGTTGGGGAACACAGTATTTGAAAAAAATCCTACGATCACGCAAGATCTATCTAGGAGATGCATATCAACAAGAGGGGGGTGTATGTCTACGCGCCCTCGTAGACCGAAAGCAGAAGCGTTATGAAGCGCGGTTGATGTAGTCGAACATATTCGCGATCCAATTGATCAAGTACCGAACGGACGACACATGCATGATCTGCACACGTTCAGCTCGGTGACGTCGCTCGAACTCTTGATCCAGCTGAGGCCGAGGGAGAGTTTCGTCAGCACGACGGCATGGTGACGGTGATGATGAAGTTACCGACGCAGGGCTTCGCCTAAGCACTACGACAATATGACCGGGGTGGAAAACTGTGGAGGGGGGCACCGCACACGGCTAAAGATCAACTTGTGTGTCTACGGGGTGCCCCCTCCCCCGTATATAAAGGAGGGGATGAGGAGGAGGGCCGGCCACAAGGGGCGCACCCAAAGGGTGGATTCCTACTCCTAGTAGGAGTAGGTTTCCCCCTTTCCTAGTCCAAGTAGGAGAAGAAGGAAGGAGAGGAGAGGGAGAAGGAAAGAGGGAGGCGCCGCCCCCTCCCTAGTCCAATTCGGACAAGCCCATGGGGGGGCTCGCGGCCACCCCTTGAGGCCCTTCTCTCCTTTCCCGTATGGCCCATTAAGGCCCACTACTTCCCCCGGCGATTTCCCGTAACTCTCCGGTACTCCGAAAAATACCCGAATCACTTGGAACCATTCTGATGTTCGAAAATAGCCTTACAATATATCGATATTTACGTCTCGACCATTTCAAGACTCCTCGTCTTGTCCGTGATCTCATTCGGGACTCCGAACAACCTTCGGTACATCAAATCACATAACTCATAATACAAATCGTCATCGAACATTAAGCGTGCGGACACTACGTGTCGTGGTTTTGTCACGGCAGATGTCCTGGAGAAAGGACTTAGTCGTGGAGCCATCGTGATGGGTTAGCTTGAAGGGGTTAAAGCGGACACAAGGACGCAAGAGAGTTTATACTAGTTCGGCCCCTTCGGTGAAGGTAAAAGCCTACGTCTAGTTGTGATGGAATTGATGGGGTTTCGATGACTAGGGAGCAAACAAGCTTCGCCTATGTCTCGAGTTGTTGTCTGTCCCCTGAACCGCTGCCGGGTCGTCCCCTTATATACTCGCGTGACGCCCGTCGGTTCACAGATTCCCAATACCGGCTCATAGATGTGTCCGATTTGGTCTCTACTTATTCCTAACTTACAATACAAGTTACATACCAACGCCGGTTTACGGCTACAGGCCTTAAACCGACCATGGGCCTTGAGCTCTCATCTGCCTTCTTGGGCTTTAACATAATTAATTACTGATGAAGTTAACCCGGCCCAGATAGGCCGGTTTACGCCCAGTAGTAATATCCCCAACATTAGGCCCCAGATTGATTTGAACAGGTTCATGTCAATCCTTAGCAAAAAGTCTTCACCTTCAACATCTTCTTGTAATTTGTTGAACCGCCGTGATGTCATCTTCTCTGGTTGTTGTAAACCGGGGTGACATCACCTGTTGTAAAGAACCTTATCCATGATACCCCCTATTTGTTTTTTGTTTAATAGGTCTCCGACAATTAAGGCGACAGCTTCATTTCCAAACCCACGGTCCCTTGATTTTCGCGCCTGACTCCTGTCCCTTGCCTTATAAATAGGACCGAAGGGTCATTTCTTTTTCCCCTTCGTGCCCTTCCGCTTCATCTTCCTTGCGTCGTCCAGCTTTGGAGCTCCGCCGCCGTCGACGACCTCTGCTCCAACCTTGGCCGCTGCATCACCCTGGCTGCACCAGAGCATCGCGACGACCTTCTGTTTCTTCCTCGGCTCCGGTGAGTTCTTCATCTTTTCCTCCATAGATCCGTTCTAGGGTTTCCGAGTTCTTCAGAGTTCATCATCTGCTTCGTACTCATATGATAGATCCTAGATGAACCTGTGAACCTATGCTCTGTGTAGCGGTAGTTCTTAGCATCCGCCTTTACTCATATGCCTCAAGACCGTAGCTCTACCTGTATCTCTGCCCATTGATTCGGTACTGTTCCTTTTTGAACCTTGAATATTTTCCTTCTTTTTTGAACTTGCTTCAGATCCGTTGCTGTAGAGAAATCTTGTGAAATTTGTTTCTGTATACTTATCTATCTGCAATCTCAACTATTTCAATGCTTAGATCTGGCGGTTTAACTTTATAGAAAAATTGCCAAACCGGTATATACCATTAGTCCCCTTGTTGAACCGCCTGCTGCTGTTGCTTCATAAACTTCGGTTTAGATAGAGCTGTCTCCGGTTTAACATTGTACATACCAGTGCACTTTTAATCAATGTATTTTTGAACCGGGATCTTCTACCTTGTAGCTTCCGTCATGGCCAAGCAAGTGTATGAGTGCAATTGGGTTCCTTCTCGCGTCATAGAGGCTGAACTGGACGATTTAGTCCTAATTGGTGCTTTAGGCAGCAAAGATACCATCCATTGGAGGGCTCCTGGCAAAGAATGCCCTCCCACACCTCGAGAAGGAGAGGTTGTTGTGTTCGTAGATCTCTTAGCCCGGGGCTTTAAGCCACCCGGTTCTAAATTTTATCGGGATGTTTTAGCCAATTTCCAGCTCCATCCACAAGATACTGGCCCCAACTCTGTTACAAATATGTGTCACTTCCAAGTGCTTTGTGAAGCGTTCTTTCAAGAGGAGCCCACAGTGGAATTGTTCAGAGACCTCTTCCATCTAAACCGTCGTACTGAGTTTACTGACGGCTCCAATACGGAGTTGGGTGGCGTGGTGATTCAGAAAAGGAAAGAGGTCACATACCCTCACGCCAAACTGCATAGCCACCCCAAAGAATGGAATCAGACATGGTTCTACTGCAAAGACACCTCCCCTGCTGGTGAGAATCCCTTGCCTGGCTTTCGACCGGAGCAGCTCAGCAACACACACCCTTTTCCACAAAGATTGACTGCATAGGAGATAAGCAAATATGCTCCTTAGCTGTCGAAGCTCAGAGCCTTTATGGCCAACGGCTTAACAGGGGTTGATCTTGCTCGCTGTTGGATATCATGGAGCGTACTGCCCCTTAGTCAGCGCTCCGGTTTGATGTGCGAGTATACTGACAGTGTTGATGACCCACTGCGACACTCAAAACTCCAGCTCTCCGGTGAAGAAATCACAGAGGCTGTGCATAAGATACTGAATGAACCGGAACACGTCTGCGCTAGAACCGGCCTGCTTCCCTTCTGTGCCACCAACAAACCGCCAGTTGTAAGACTTTGATTTTTCTCTTTGCTGAATCTGTTATTGATGTGTCTGGTCAGTGTTTTTAATATCAGTGTCTGCATAATCAGGGCGATGATCCATTTTGGAGCAAAAAACTGCCGCAGGAGAAACCAAAAAAACCAGACAAACCGGAAAGAGCAACCCGGCAAAAGACTAAAGCTGTGAAGAAGACTGCCCACAGGAAAAGAACCACTGCATCTTCTAATCCGGCTCCTGATGATGAGGTGGATAATCCGGACTTTGAGGTAGAGCTTGACTCACTTGGTTTATTTTTCTTGCGTCTTATTGATGATGATATTTGTCAGGATGATGCTGAAGCCAGCCACGCGGATGTTGCAGAGGTAATTATTCTCTCTTCCGATTCAGAAACTTTGCCTTCACAAAAAATCCGTCAGGCAAACCGGAAAGTTAAATTTTCTCATCCTCTTGCTTATTTGGATCCTAAACTTCTTATGAAGACCCAACAACACGAAGCTCGTCGCACCACCCGGCACAGTGGCCAGGTAGTTACCTCTGCCGGTCTACCGAACAGTCTGGTTCGGAAACGCCATTCAGAGGTCTCTAATTTGCTTACCAGTGCTTGTCCTAAAGCGGGCTGCTTTTGTCAACCTCTTAATCCGTCTGACTCCGATTACCAGGTTACTTCCCACTCATCTTCTGACGAGTCATCGGCTACTCAGCTCCCGCCGCTCAAAATGGTGCTTGGGTAAGCTATACTTATTGTGATGTTTGCAGTACATTGCCTTAGAACATATGCTGTATCTGATTTTTGTTATTCTTCTCAGGGCCAAACCTAGGCCAAGCAAGAAGGCCCGCCTGGACAAAGCGGCCGAAGAAGATGTCGTTCTTGAAGCAGACAAGACACCCAATGCTGAAGCGGCTATTCCTGAGGATATTCCCAACGATCCACCGCAGCAAGATGATGATCTTATTGCTGAAGAGAGACCTACTGATACCTCAGGTCCTATCCATCAGCCCACAGGCTCCATCCGGATTGAAAGCTCCACCGGTCCAGCAAAACCTACTGACAAGCCAACAGCTCCAGTGCAAACCAGCGGTACCAAGGATGATGAGGTTGTTATTACTGGCACTGGCCATACTGAGCCAAGCAATCCTGTCGCTTTATCCAAACATTTTGCCAAGGAAGAATTTGCTGCCTTTGGCAAAGGCAAGTGGAACGCTGATCTGACGACTTACGCTGCTCTGAACGCTCAAGATATCCATTCCGGCTATCTGAACCGACTGTATACCAGCCGTGATTATGAAGCCGGTCTGGTTAATATGATGAAAGATAAATATGAGGTAACTTCCATATGCTCCTTCCTGCTTGTATGCTTCCATTCTTGCTGACTCTCCTAGCCCCCAAGGGCCGGTTTGAAACATTCTTTCAAACCGGGACTTAATAATATAAATCTTGATGCTTTGAAATTTGCTGATGTAGCCCCCAAGGGCCGGTTCAACTTAGCATAGTTAAACCGGTACTTTAAGTAATTGAAACTGCCGCATCAGAATATATATGATCAAATAGCCATTAGCTCCCAAGTGCCAAGTTGAATACTTGTATTGATCTTGGGACTTTGTAAGCAATTGAAAGATGAAGATCAAATATGCATTAGCCCCCAAGTGCTAAGCGCATAACTTGTTATGTGGTTGGTACTTGAATCCTTCTACCGATTTGTTGAAACATATATCTGTATGCATGCAGGCGGAGCTGAAGACGAAAGAAAACCAAGTCATCGATCTTCAAGAAAATTGTCACGACCGGTTTTCCAATAAAAATATTTATTGATAAACCAGTCTTTTGAGTCCAGTATGAGAGAAATCCTCCTCACTGGTAGACAATTTCTTGATACAATAAGCCAGTAGCATAAAATATATTACAGGGTTGAACTGCGGTCGCTCAACCAAATTATTACAAGCACGCCAATAATCATACATAATGGCGGACAGGACACAGTGGTGTGGAGACATACTACTGACTCATGGATAGGTTGGTGGTGGAAAAACACAGCGGGAAGGGAAATACAAGACTCTAAGAATATCATTTCATTGAACGTCGAGGTGAGGCTCGATAAATTTATTTGGTAGCGGAAGCGGATATAAAACAGTGACCAAATCCAGGTCGCACGAGGCTGACTGGGACTCCTCTAAGTGTCGGACTCGCTATCGAACTCTTCATCCATGAGATCGCCTTCGTCAGCATCTGGCCAAATCAACAAGCCAGTGAGTACTTTGAAAGTACTCGCAAGACAGTTCGGACGTAAGATATAACAAATGCGTGCATGGATGCAACATGATTAATTCCTTAATGCACAATAAATAAAATTGGCATAACGGGGTAAGTAAAAAGGGAAACGGCGGTAGTCCGCCTGAAATCGAGCATAAATAAAGACCGATCGGGTGTCTGAAGCGACGCCTCGAAAGGTGAACAAATAAAAATAAGGAAATGATGCCACAGTCGGGCATCTTAGCGACACCACATAAAGGGCTTTAAAGGAAATACCACAGTCGGGCGTCTGAGCGATGCCACATAAAGGGCTTTAAAAGAAATACCACAGTCGAGTGTCTAAGCGACGCCACATAAAGGGCTATAAAAGAAATGCCACGGTCGGACGTATGAGCGACATCGCAGAAAGGGCTTTAAAAGAAATGCCACAGTCGGACGTCTGAGCAACATCGCAGAAAGGGCTTTAAAAGAAATGCCACAGTCGGACGTCTGAGCGACATCGCGGAAAGGGCTTTAAATTCACCAGTAAATAATACTCATAATAAACATTCAATCCATGAGAATAAACGGGTTAGTCCATCCACAGGGATAATCATTCAACCGGACTTAGCACTCATGCGATTCACCGGAGTCTCTGTCATCAAAGCTGACAATTGATTAGGATAAGATGGAACGAAACTTGACATGGAATAGATGATTTGGAGGAATATATGACTCTGCAGAGTTTGTACAAAAAATTTCCCACAGCCAACGAATTTCCGTAGTCACGAAGGACTAGTTCCGTTTACGGTATTTCGGAAGAAAACACAGCTAACCGGTACACACCCATCCTACCTCTCGATGCTAGGAATCACCCTAGTCATCGTCCAAGAAAAACTTTTGAGACGGGGAGATCACAATCTCGAATAGCATGGGATCAAATTTATATACGCGCGCTCTAAGGGGTGCCCCCCTCTCAGTACCAACCGGAAACACCCATGCCCCCTGACCGGATGACTGGCTTTAATCCAGGGCCATGGAACCATCATCACGGCCTCTCCTCTTTGGTGTGTACCATGAAAGCGGTTTGCAACTTACTAAACCATATTCCTTGCGGAAAACATGTGGTAGTACAAGGAAGGAAATGATAGGTACTGGACCGATATGGTTTGACACTGAAGTCACATAGTCTGGCGTAAGACTGGCATCCTACAACACTGCCATCGTACCCATCCTCATGCCAACACATGGCCATTCATATTCACATTCATCCACGTATGGATCATCGAACTCACTTACCTCATTATCACATAAAATAACGTTCATCGGTATGCTCACCAACATGCCATGAAACTAACTAAATGCAAAACATGACAAGACACTCATCATATCAAAAGTTCAAACATGCTTGCCTGGTTCAGAGTAGTCGGAGCCTAGCTCGGTGAAGTTCGCGGCTCCGTCACCTCCTTCGGTATCTACGGTTTAAAGAAAATATATGCGCTAACGTAAATACCAAGGAGTGCATAGAAGGTAAACCAAATATTTTTCAAATAAATCTGATAAAAAACTAGACAAAATTTTAAAGAGAACAGAAAAAGAATCAATCAAAAATACTTTTATGATTAAAAGTTATAAGGGTTTTTGTCCAGGGACTTATCTGTAATGAAACAGAAGATTTCCAGGGGCTAGTTTATAAAAACAGAAAACGCTTCGGTAGCGACTACGCCAGCCCAAAGAGAAAACGCATTCTGCCCGAAGGCGCTTCCAGAAAACGATTCGAAAGAGAGAGCAGAGAGGCTGACGGTGGGGTCCCACCCGTCAGGTTCAAATGTTCAAACGGGGCGGCAGAGTTCGCCGGCGCCCGAGAGCCGCGGTGGTCGCCGGCGGCGATCCACGGCGAGGCACAGAGATCGGAGAGTACCTCCGTGCTCAGGGCACCCTTCCGCGTCAGTTGATGGTGGTGGAGTCGGTCGGCGAGCACCACATCGACGGCGAGCTTTGCTCCGGCGGACGGCGGCTCGGGTGGTCGAGGGGCTCGTCGGAGAGGGCTGCAAAGGTTAAATTGAAGAGGGGGTTATGCTCCTGGCAGCTAGAGAGGGTAACGAACGGGGTTTGAGCGCCGGAGATGGCCTCACCAGAACGAATCGGGCTGGAGGCCGAGGCGGGGCGAGGCGGCCGGAGTTGGGGGAGGAGACCTCCTCGAGGTCCCCCTAGTGGCCTGGCGGGGTGTTGGTGAGTAGTGGAGGTGCTGCGTGCACGAGAGTGAGCTCGGGACCCCTTTATATAGGCGGTCCGAGGCGGTTGCCGTGAACGAGGATCACCGGCGAGTGATTACGGTGACGCAGTGCTCGGTCGGGGTGGTTAGGGGGTCGAGTGTCATCACGGAGGTTCAATGGGTCCGTTTTGGTGTTAAACTGGCCGGGGTTTGGGCGTTAAGGGCGAGCTCGACGGAACGGGGATGGCGCGGGCCCGTCGGCGGCGGAGAGCGCGTTCCGTGCTTGCCGGCCACGGTGGCTGTGCTACGGGCGTGCGCTGGCGTGCATGAGGCCACGCGGAGAGCCAGGGAGCGATGGGCGGCGCAGAACGGCGTTCTGCCGTGGTGTGCCTCCTGTTGGCCGCCACGGGAGGTCCCGACGCCGCAGAAGACGCCGGCGAGGGCGGGCCAGCGCGCTACCGACGCCAGGAAGGCTCCACGCACGCGTGTGAAGCTTCGGACAAGAGGAAGAGGCGGCGAGGAACGTGCCAAGGGCACTGTGGCCCCGTGACTGAAACTGACGGACGGAAGATGACACTGAAACTGAATTTTCTGAACTTTGAACAGTAACAGTGCCCACAAGGTGTTCGACCGAATGAAATTGGCCTCTGGTGATTTTTCCTTGAGCTGATTTTTGGTGGAGTGGCTTCTCCTTGCTCAAGTAGGCTGCATGATTTTTGGTGGAATTTTTGGAGCAGTGTGGATATGAATTTCACCAAATTTGGCAAAGCTGGTCCAAACTTGCAGAGACTGTATTTTGAAAAATTTGAAAAGAGGAGGAGTGGATCAAGATGGTTCTGGGTTGTGGGTTCAAAGGACAATCCAGGAGAATTGGTTTGAGGTCAAAACTCAAATGAAAAAGTGTACTTGCTTTGAAAATACCTCAGGCTCCAAATAATTTTCAGAATTGATTTGAGGGGGAAAAGTAATTAGAATAAAATCCAAAACCAGTTTGGATTAGTTGGGACAGAGAACTTAGGTTGATCACAAGGGGGAGGGGAGGTTTTGGAGGGGTTTTATCTCATGGGCAAAAATACAAAGCCAAGGGTGGCTTCAAAGATAGGAAAATCCCAAATTTTCATAGAGCTTCACAAAAAAAACAAATTAAAACTCCCAAAAAAAATAAATTTTTAGAGGGAACTAACAGAGAAGAAGTTTGCAAAAGATCAACCACCAAAGTTTGAAAGAAATAAAATCCTTGCCAAGGCAAAAGGAGGTTTTTAAGAGGAAGGTTTTTCTGAAAAAGAAAATTTTAAAAAGGTCTCTCCTCAAAACCACAAAGTTTTTGATAAAAACCAAATAAAAAAATTTTGGAGTGTCACAAAAATCTGAAAACCCAACAGGCTGAAACCTCCAAAGCAAAAGAGGAATTGGCCAGTGCTTTAAGCGCCATGGAACAACTTAAGGAGAACTTCAAGAAGAAATGGGCGGATTGGGCCACTGGAAAGTCTGCTTTGATCAAACGAGCGGAGGATGCCGGGGCTGCACTAAAACCAGTGACGGATGAACTGACCAGTATAAAGCTGCACGTTCATGCCATGACCATTGCTATCTTTGGTAAGCCAGCTTGCCTTCTGAATTGGCTCTGCCTTCTTACAGAGTCGCCGGTTTATTAACCCTTTATGGTGTTTCAGGGACATGCATTGGTCACTTGGGGTCAAATGTGCAGAAGAAATTGAAAGCCGCCTATACATTGGTTGAACAATTGTATACTGGTGCCCAGCGGATCATCTATACCGTGTCTCATAATAAACCAGCGCCCACTTTGATTCAAGATACCCTGATGAAACTGTCAGTGCTTCCTGCCCGGGTTGAAGAGCTGAAGAAATCTGCTGCTCGAACCGGTGCAATCAATGCCTTAATCCGGGCAAAAGCCTGGGTGCCGGATTTTGATCCTATTGAAGCAGCTCAGGGCTATCCCAGCTTGAAGGAAGACGGGTCAGAATTTGGTGAAGCGGATCTGCGAGCAATAGACCGGGAGGTAGGTCCACTAGCTTGTCAGTTGGCTGAGGAAGCAGACTTGTCTCGTTATCAAGTGCAATATGACAGTCAGAACAAGCGAATAGCTGCACCAATCCATGAATCAGAAAATCTGATCCCTCCAATCCGTAAGCATACTTACGCTCCCGATATTGACCCGTCATTGCTGATCCATGATGAAGCTGTTTTTCAAGCATTAATGGGAATCGACTGGACAACTGTGGATTTCCAGCCACTGGGTAGAGAAACGGAAGCTGAAGCGGCGCAGGATGACCCACAACCATCAGGCCAGGCTGGTGACCAAGCTTGAACCGGAAGCCGGTTTTAAAACTGCCTCTCCTTTGTGAAAAACAATTATATTATTATGGGCACCATGTTGCCTTGTAATAGGCTAGCTAATACCTTTGATGTTGATATGCCTTCGTGCATAACTTGTTCTTCCTGTGGTAATGAACTTTCCAAAACACTTTCTGAAATGAGAAATTCGTCAAGTGCCACCGCGGTTGTACCGTCAGGCGGAATATGATGTCTATATATATGAAATCAAAACATCCAAAACAAAATTTTAAGTATATGATCAGATTTTTGAGATACATAATACCTGCCATCGTTGAGCGTGAAGTTGGCTTGGCCAATCTTGAAGTGGAGTTTTGCAAACTCACACTGTTGGAGGAGATAACAGCTCCTATATATATATATGACACTGGTTTACCATGTAAACCGTGCCGGGTTATAATAAACACCGTGTCACTCCATAAGAGGATGTTAGCAACGAGGATCAAACTGGACAGATATTCTCCGGATTGACGTGAACTGTGTTCCGTCAATTGATTGGTTAAAAAACTTTGTCAGTTTAAAAAAACACAATGAAAAGCAAAAAATCCCCTTCAAAGAAAAGTGTGAAGCAAAAGCCAAAAAAGGTTTATTTAAGCTGATCAAGTGGCGTTACCATGGCCAAACACGACCAAGCTCCTGTTAGGTGTAACTATGGTTCTAGTCAGCCAGGTCCCCAAATGAAATCGTGGCATCTATGCCGACCAAATGGCATGGTCATGGTTCGGGTTCGACCAAGCCCCCAAGTGATTCTGTGGCCTTAGGCCGATCAAGAGGCATGACTGGTTCAGACCTGACCAAGTCCCCAAGTGATCTGGTGGCTCTCGCCTATCAAGAGGCATGGTATTGGTTCGGACACGACCAATCCTCCAAGTGATATAACACGATGCTTTTTAGCAAAGCGAACTCAAGGGGTAAACCGGAGGCCGCTTTAGAGCAACTCCGTGTAACCTCACATGATGTAAAAGAACAGATACCCTGCTTTAGCTGAGGTTCCGGTTTAGCTAAAGGTACCGTCACATGATGTTTCATCAGCTAAAGGTACCGTCAGGCGGAATATTTAATCATAATATATACTTGTCGTAATATGTACATAAGTATAGCCAATGGCTCAGGTATAGTAAGGCCGAAGATGAGCTATATTCCATGGCCTGTTAGTCTCCTCCTCTGATGTACGTGAGTCCTTATGCTCTCGAATATCGATCAGATAATACGTCCCGTTGTGCAGATTCTTGCTGACCACGAAAGGCCCCTCCCAAGGTGGGGATAGCTTATGCATATCAGTCTGATCTTGGATGAGCCGAAGCACCAAATCTCCTTCCTGAAAGGTTCTGGTTCTGACCCGGCGACTGTGATAACGACGAAGATCCTGCTGGTAAATCGCTGATCGGGCGGCTACGATGTCACGCTCTTCATCCAATCGGTCCAAAGCATCTTGCCATGCTGTCTCATTGTCCGCTTCAACATAAGTCGTGACACGAGGTGAATCATGACGGATATCACTAGGGAGAACCGCCTCCGCTCCATAAACCATGAAGAACGGTGTGTATCCTGTTGATCTGTTGGGTGTTGTATTGATGCTCCATAACACAGATGGTAATTCTTCTACCCAACAACCCGGCGTTCTCTGCAAAGGAACCATGAGCCGGGGCTTGATGCCTCTCAAGATCTCTTGATTAGCTCTTTCTGCTTGACCATTGGACTGTGGATGTGCCACTGATGAAACATCGAGCCGGATGTGCTCCCGTTCGCAGAACTCCTTCATAGCACCTTTGGACAAGTTGTACCATTATCTGTGATAATACTATGCGGAAAGCCAAACCGGAAAATCACCTTTTTGATGAACTGAACCGCCGTGGCCGCATCACACTTGCTAACAGGTTCTGCCTCCACCCACTTTGTAAACTTGTCAACCGCCACCAGGAGGTGGGTCTTCTTATCTTTGGACCTTTTGAAAGGTCCAACCATATCCGGCCCCCAAGTCGCAAACGGCCAAGTAATTGGAATCATTCTCAATTCTTGAGCCGGTACATGAGCACGCCTTGAAAACCTTTGGCAACCATCACATCTTCTGACCAGATCCTCCGCATCAACATGAGCAGTTAACCAATAAAAACCATGGCGAAACGCTTTAGCCACCAGAGACTTTGAATCGACGTGGTGACCACAATCTCCTTCGTGGATCTCACGCAAAATTTCACGGCCTTCTTCCGGAGACACGCAGCGTTGAAAAGCTCCTGATATACTGCAATGATGCAACTCGCCGTTTATGATAGCCATGGACTTGGATCGCCGGATTATCTGCCGGGCTAGAATCTCATCCTCTGGCAACTCACCCCGGTTCTTGTACGCCAGGTAAGGAAGTGTCCAATCTGGAATAACATGAAGAGCCGCCACCAATTGAGCCTCTGGATCAGGAATAGCCAAATCCTCTTCACCAGGGAACTTGACCGACGGGTTGTGCAGCACATCCAGAAAAACATTAGGTGGGACCGGTTTGCGCTGAGAGCCCAGCCGGCTTAAAGCGTCTGCCGCTTCATTTTTCCACCGGTCCACATAGTCCACCTGATAGCCTTTGAAATAACATGCGACAGTATCCACCTCACGACGATATGCTGCCATGAGTGGGTCCTTGGAGTCCCAAGTGCCAGACAGTTGCTGAGCCACAAGGTCCAAGTCACCGAAGCACTTAACTCGACTTAGATTCATCTCCTTAGCAATCCGGAGACCATGGAGCAAGGCTTCATACTCAGCTGCATTGTTAGTACAAGGGAACATTAAACGGAGAACATAACAAAACTTATCACCTCGTGGGGAAGTTAATACGACTCCAGCCCCTGAGCCTTCCAACTGCCTGGATCCGTCAAAATGGATGGTCCAATACGTATGATCCGACTTTTCTTCAGGTGCTTGCATTTCCGTCCAATCATTGATGAAATCAACAAGTGCTTGAGACTTAACCGCTATCCGAGGCACATACTTCAAACCGTACGGCCCCAGCTCTATGGCCCACTTTGCAATCCAGCCAGTTGCTTCCCGGTTCTGGATGATATCTCCCAAAGGAGCAGAACTGACCACCGTAATTGGGTGCCCTTGGAAATATTGTTTAAGCTTCCGGCTTGCCATAAAAACTCCATACACCAGCTTCTGCCAATGCGGATACCTTTGCTTGGACTCAATGAGCACCTCGCTGATATAATAGACCGGACGTTGAACCGGATGCTCCTTACCTGCCTCCTTTCGCTCCACCACAATAGCTACACTGACCGCCCGAACATTAGCAGCAACATATAGCAGTAACGGCTCCTTGTCAATAGGAGCGGCGAGCACAGGCGGATTGGCCAATTGCCGCTTTAAATCCTCAAATGCTTCATCAGCAGCAGAACTCCAGACAAACTGATCCGTCTTTTTCAACATCTGATACAAAGGGATTGCCTTCTCACCCAGGCGACTGATAAACCGGCTTAGCGCAGCAATCTGGCCTGCCAGGCGCCGAACATCGTTGATACACTTTGGTTTAACCAGGGAGGTGATAGCCGTGATCTTCTCTGGATTAGCCTCAATTCCCCTGTTGGACACTAGAAAACCCAATAACTTGCCCGCCGGTACACCAAAGACACACTTGTCCGGATTAAGCATCATCTTGTATGTTCTCAGGTTATCAAAGGTTTCCTTCAAATCATCAATCAGAGTCTCCTTCTCCCTGGATTTAACCACGATATCATCCACGTAAGCATGTACATTACGGCCAATCTGCTTGTAAAGACAATTTTGTACACACCGTTGGTAAGTTGCCTGGGCACTCTTGAGCCCGAAGGGCATAGACACATAGCAGAAGGCTCCAAAGGGAGTTATAAATGTTGTCTTCTCCTGGTCCTTAACTGCCATTTTGATCTGATGATAGCTAGAATACGCATCCAAAAAACTTAAACGCTCACAACCCGCCGTAGCATCTATAATTTGATCAATACGGGGGAGGGCAAAAGGATCCGCTGGACAAGCTTTATTAAGATCTGTGTAATCCACGCACATGCGCCAGGTGCCGTTTTTCTTGAGGACCAGCACCGGATTGGCAAGCCACTCGGGGTGAAAAACTTCAACAATAAAGCCAGCTGCTAAGAGCCTGGCTACCTCTTCTCCAATCGCCTTGCGTCTTTCTTTGTTAAACTGGCGGAGGAACTGTTTCACCGGTATATATTTAGGATCCACATTAAGTGTGTGCTCAGCGAGTTGCCTCGGTACACCTGGCATGTCGGAGGGCTTCCATGCAAAAATGTCCCGATTCTCACGGATGAACTCGATGAGCGCGCTTTCCTATTTCGGATCCAAGTTGGCACTGATGCTGAACTGCTTGGACGAATCGCCAGGTACGAAGTCAACAAGCTTAGTTTCTACTGCCGATTTGAACTTCAGGGCCGGATCATGCTCCGTAGTTGGCTTTTTCAACAGAGTCATGTCCGCCGGATCAACATTGTCCTTATAGTACTTCAACTCCTCGGTGGCACAAACCGACTCTGCATAAGCCGCATCTCCTTCCTTGCATTCCAAAGCGATTTTGCGGCTTCCGTGAGCCGTTATTGTCCCCTTGTGACCCGACATCTTGAGCTGCAAATACACATAACAGGGCCGAGCCATAAACTTGGCGTATGCCGGTCGCCCAAACAGGGCATGATATGGACTTTGGATTTTCACCACTTCAAACATTAATGTCTCCGACCTGGAATCATGATCATCCCCAAAGGCCACTTCCAGAGCTATCTTACCAATAGGATATGCTGATCTACCAGGCACTACATCGTGGAATACTGTATTAGACGGTTTGAGATTCTTATCTGTTAGTCCCATACGACGGAAGGTCTCATAGTACAGGATGTTAATGTTGTTCCCTCCATCCATGAGTACCTTGGTGAACTTATAACCTCCCACCTAAGGCGCCACCACCAGAGCCAACTAACCCGGATTATCAACCTGGGGTGGGTGATCCTCTCTGCTCCATATGATTGGCTGTTCAGACCAACATAGATAACGGGGTATGGCCGGTTCAACAGAGTTGACTGCCCGCCTCTGAACCTTCCGGTCTCGCTTGTCCAAGCTAGTGGTAAAGACATGGTACTGCCCACTACTAACTGCTTTGGGTTGCTCTGGTAACCTGACTGTTGCTGCTGTTGGTTGTAACCACCCTGGTTGTTCTGACTATTTTGACCATTATGTCCGCCCGGATTACCATTAAATCCTGAACCGGAACTTCCTCCACCGTAACCCAGCCCAGACCCTGAGCCACCGCCAGATTCGTGATCATACCGGAAATTATTAGAATTCTTGAACTCCTGCATAATAAAGCAATCCTTCCAAAGGTGGTTCACTGGCTCCTCCTTCGTCCCATGTCTTGGACAGGGCTGGCTTAGCAGATAGTTTAGGCGGTTTGGGTGCTCCATTACGATTTTTCGGCCTACCCTTGCGTCGTTGGCCATTGTTCTATGCATTGGTATTAGCCACAAAGTCCATGTTACCATCCGCTTTACGCTTGCCACCTCCGCTATTGCCTACCCAGTGATGTTGCTGACCTTTGGAGCTGCTGTTCTTCTTCCCTTTCCCTGTCTTGTCATCATCAGATTCGGGATCCTTGGTACTATCAGAATCAGCATATTTCACCAAACGGCCATGAGGGTCCCCATGTCGGTGCAATGACGCTTCATCCGTCTCAATTTCAACTTCAGGGGCCCAAACCGGCAGTTGCCTTCTAGGGTTACTACTGCGGTGTCAGCGTTGATGCGGTCTGAGGAGTGCAACACTTGTGAAACCCGGCGCACCCAATGAGTCGTTGATTCTCCTTCCTCCTGGACGCATGCCGCTAAGTCTACTATCGACATAGGCTGTTTACAGGTATCCTTGAAATTGATGATAAATCGGGCTCGTAATTGGGCCCATGAACTGATAGAATTAGCTGGCAAGCTTTTTAACCAAGTATGGGCCGTTCCTTCAAGCATCATGATGAAGTATTTCGCACACGCCGTGTCATCCACATCAAGCATTTCCATGGCCATCTCATAGCTCTCCACCCATGTCTCTGGAGGTTGATCCGCCGTGTAATTTGGTACCTTGCGCGGGCCTTTGAAATCCTTGGGCAGGCGCATGTTGCGTAAAGCGGGGATAAGGCAAGGCACCCCCAAAGAACTAGAAGTAACACCAGGTTCGATCGAGACGGTTGGACGAACCGGCGTGAGCTACCGAGCCTGATGCTGTGCGGCTAACTCGACCTCCCTGCGCGCTCGGGCCCGGTTCACCACTTCCTGAGCGTCATTAGCACCACCCGTCGGGTTGTTGCCACGGGGTGCTCCACGTCGTTCATTACTCGACACTGCTGGTTCATCCATATGTCTGCTATAGCTCCGGCTTGGACGGGGGGTCGAGTGGATCCGGTCGCGGCTGTACGAGTACGCTTCCTATTGGGCCAAAGCTGTCCTCAGAAGTTCCTTACCCGTCGCGTCTCTATTGCCTGCGGCGAGTCACCTTCAATTGGAATGGCCTCCAGCTGTGCAGCAGCGGCAGAAAGATTGTCCATTGGGTTGGAGTAGTGACCCGGAGGTGTTAAAGCATCCTGAGGTATAATGATGTTTTGACGAGGCGGGTCCATCTGACGAGGCTGAACCGGTGCACCAGTCCCAGGGGCTTCTACCCGGTTCCCCTCCAGCGGATTGCCAGCTCTTGGTCCTGGAGTGTTGAAAAGGTCTCTGGCCTCGAAAACCGGAGGTAAGCGGGATCGGTGCTTCCTCCTCATGACTTCATGCGACGCGCTCTGGTCCAACATAAGCCTGTAGGCCTGTGTGTCTAAAGCAGCCCGCTCTGCGGCCATCCTGGTGTCCTCAGCCGCCAGATCTGCCTTGGCCTGGGTGATCTGTTCCTTTATCTTTTCAATCTCCGTGTTGTGAACGTCCTGATCTGGCGGATTAACTTCCGCCATAAGCACAGCCAACGCATCAAATATTTCTGATAGAACCTGAGCCGGCGGGCGCACAGGGCCTCCTGCCCCGGCAGCCGTCGCCGCTGCTGAACTGGAGATCGTTGCTGCGGCTGTCGAAGAATGAAGCGCTGCTTGTGTTCCGGTCATGAATATTCCAACCCGGTTGGGTAGATCCGAGGGGTCTGGAATACTGTCGCCATCGGAACAGCTCCCAATCCGGCCATCTTGTAGCTGATAAAGAGATTCGGTTTCTCTGGTCGAAGATTCGTCACCGGAACAAATGACAGTCGCCCCGCAAAATTCCGATCCGTCCTCATAACTTCCTCCATGGATGACTCCCACAAAGGCACACTTCATGGCCGGTTTAACCCGGGCGGATTGTGCATGCTGAGCCATCTCGACGAGGTCGGTGCAGATGTCCGGCTCAGGGCCCGGTCCACCGATCTTGCCAATGAAAACGTGAATGCTACCAAAGGGGACCCGGTACCCGTACTCAATTGAGCTGGCCTCGGGGCCCCAGCCTGCGTCGTCGATGTAGAGCTTGCCGCGACAACTCTTAGTCATCCGGCCTACAGCGTAGCCCTCGAGTCCTTCAAAGCGGCCCTCCAAGAACCGGAAACCATCGTGCGATGGCCCCACGGTGGGCGCCAACTGTCGTGGTTTTGTCACGGCAGATGTCCTGGAGAAAGTACTTAGTCATGGAGCCATCGCGACGGGTTAGCTTGAAGGGGTTAAAGCGGACACAAGGACGCAAGAGAGTTTATACTAGTTCGGCCCCTTCGATGAAGGTAAAAGCCTACGTCTAGTTGTGATGGAATTGATGGGGTTTCGATGACTAGGGAGCAAACAAGCTTCGCCTATGTCTCGAGTTGTTGTCTGTCCCCTGAACCGCTGCCGGGTCGTCCCCTTATATACTCGGGTGACGCCCGTTGGTTCACAGATTCCCAATACCGGCTCATAGATGTATCCGGTTTGGTCTATACTTATTCCTAACTTATAATACAAGTTACATACCAACGCCGGTTTACGGCTACAGGCCTTAAACCGACCATGGGCCTTGAGCTCTCATCTGCCTTCTTGGGCTTTAACATAATTAATTACTAATGAAGTTAACCCGGCCCAGATAGGCCGGTTTACGCCCAGTAGTAATATCCCCAACACTACGGGTTTGGGAACTATGTAGACATGACCGATACACATCTCCACTCAATAACCAATAGCGGAACATGGATGCTCATATTGGCTCCTACATATTCTGCAAAGATCTTTATCCGTCAAACCGCATAACAACATATGTTGTTCCCTTTGTCATCGGTATGTTACTTGCCGAGATTCGACCGTCGGTATCCTCATACCTAGTTCGATCTTGTTACAAGCAAGTCTCTTTACTCGTTCCATAATGCATTATCCCATAACTACCTCTTTAGTCACATTGCTTGCAAGGCTTATAGTGATGAGCATTACCGAGAGGGCCCAGAGATACCTCTCCGACAATCGGAGTGACAAATCCTAATCTCGATCTATGCCAACTCAACAAACACCATCGGAGACACCTGTAGAGCATATTTATAATCACCCACTTACGTTGTGACGTTTGATAGCACAAAAGGTGTTCCTCCAGTATTCAGGAGTTGCATAATCTCATAGTCATAGGAACATGTATAAATTATGAAGAAAGCAATATCAATAAACTAAATGATCAAAGTGCTAAGCTAATGGATGGGTCTTGTCCATCACATCATTCTCTAATGATGTGATCCCGTTCATTAAATGACAACACATGTTTATGGCTAGGAAACTTAACCATCTTTGATTAACGAGCTAGTCTACTAGAGGCATACTAGGGATACTCTGTTTGTCTATGTATTAACACATGTACTAAGTTTCTGGTTAATACAATTCTAGCATGAATAATAAACATTTATCATGATATAAGGAAATATAAATAACAACTTTATTATTGCCTCTAGGGCATATTTCCTTCAGTCTCCCACTTGCACTAGAGTCAATAATCTAGTTCACATCGTCATGTGATTTCATACCAATAGTTCACATCTTTATGTGATCAGTTCACATCTTCATGTGACTAATACCCAAAGGGTTTACTAGAGTCAATAATCTAGTTCACATTGTAATGTGATTAACACCCAAAGAGTGGTCGTGTTTTGCTTGTGAGAGAAGTTTAGTCTATGGGTCCGCAACATTCAGATCCGTATGTATTTTGCAAATTTCTATGTCTACAATACTCTGCAAGGAGCTACTCTAGCTAATTGCTCCCACTTTCAATATGTATCTATATCGAGACTCTAGATTGAGACTTAGAGTCATCTAGATCGGTGTAAAAAGCTTGCATCGACGTAACTCTTTACGACGAACTCTTTTATCACCTCCATAATCGAGAAATATTTCCTTAGTCCTCTAAGGATAATTTTGACCGTTATCCAGTGATCTACTCCTAGATCACTATTGTACTCCCTTGCCAAAATCATGCTAAGGTATATAATAGGTCTGGTACATAGCATAGCATACTTTATAGAACCTATGACTAAGGCATAGGGAATGACTTTTCATTCGCTTTCTAATTTCTACCGTGGTCGGGTTTTGAGTCTTAACTGAACTCCACACCTTGCAACACAGGCAAGAACTCCTTCTTTGACTGTTCCATTTTTAACTACTTCAAAAACTTGTCAAGGTATGTACTCATTGAAAAATTTATCAAGCGTTTTGATCTATCTCTATAGATCTTGATGCCCAATATGTAAGCAGCTTTACCGAGGTCTTTCTTTGAAAAACTCCTTTCAAACACTCCTTTATGCTTTCCAGAAAATTATACATCATTTCCGAGCAACAATATGTCATTCACATATACTTATCATAAAGGTTGTAGTGCTCCCACTCACTTTCTTGTAAATACAGGCTTCACCACAAGTCTGTATAAAATTATATGCTTTGATCAACTTATCAAAGCGTATATTCAAACTCCGAGATGATTGCACCAGTCCATAGATGGATCGCTGGAGCTTGCACACTTTGTTAGCATCTTTAGGATTGACAACACCTTCTGGTTGCATCATGATGTAGGATAGAACCCTAATCGGCTGATCTTTCATGAAAGGAGCGGATCCCGTGAAGAACACGAAGAACACGAGGAGGGAAATGAGGGAAAACACGAGGGAAACACGAGAGAAACACTAAACCAATAATAAATAGTCACACATGTGCTAGATCCACGAGTACATATGAGATCACACGATACACGGTCAACTAGGGACGATACAAAAGGTAGCCGATCTTCTCTGTGAGGAGGTCTTGAATCCACGAGGGGGTCTTCACTTAGAGGGGTCTTGAATCCAAAGGGATCTTCTCCGAAGAGGGGCCACGGTCTCTCTCGTGGAGTAGAACCGATGTGGATGAGCAATGATCTATCTCTAAATACGAGCTAAACCAATGCTAACCCTAGCTAGAAGGAATATGAGGTATATTTATATTCTTAGGGCAAAAGGGGCGAAGTGGGGGGTACATGGGTTGCGGCCCAACTCATGGCAGCACACAGGCATCAGACGTCCGGGAGTCACCGGTCGTCCGGAGGCTTGTGAGGGTCCGGATGTACGGTGCCTGTCGGACGTTCGTACATTCGGCTCGGGTGGTCTTCGGTCGGACGTCTAGGGCGTCGGTCGTCCATGGGGTGTCGGAAGTCCATAGTTTTGGCTCGGGTGTGGAAGTGTCGGTCATCCGGAGAGGGACGGATGTCCGGAGCCTGGAGGTTGTTGGACGTCCGAGGTTCGTCGTTCGTCCGGAGCCTAGGGACTTCGAGCAGTTCTTCTTCTTGTCCCATGAACTTGACGTCCTCACCGTCTTGTCCCTTGAATGTAGTTGGTCTGTGGCCTTCCTCCAAGCACAGAATCACACATAGGGTTTCCACTTGAGGTAGTAGCCAATTCTCATGCATGGAGAGTGGTGGTTCGGAGAGGAGTGAGTTCACCTTATCTTTGATAGCCTTCGCTCGGGCTCTTGTCATTGGTCCAAGTGGTGTCGTAGGGGATGTAGGTAGGTCCATGGGGATGACCTTGGGATGCTTCGCATCATCTCCCCTCCCTTGGGGAATATCCGACCTCAGATCAAAATCTTCATCACCATGGTAGGGCGAGAGATCATTGACAATGAAGATGTCGCTCACGTTGTATTTGTCATGCGGGAGGTCGATCTTGTAAGCGTTGTTGTTGTAGCGTGCAAGAACCTTGAAGGGTCCATCCGCGCAAGGTAGAAGCTTGGACTTGCGTTCATTGGGGAAGCAGCCTTTGCGAACGTGTAGCCACACAAGATCACCAATGTTGAATACCATGGGTTGCTTGTTGATGTTGAGCTTGGTCGCAAGTCGTTGTACTTGGCGCTTTATTGTGTGCCTTGTATCTTCATGCACCTTCTTGAGATGGGTCACACATGCGCTTGCGTCCATATTGATGCGCCCTTGTAGTGTTAGAGGAAGAATGTCCAATGGGGACAATGGGTTGAATCCGTAGACGGCCTCAAAGGGGGACTTGCCGGTTGTTGAGTGTCTTGCACGGTTGTAGGCGAACTCGGTGATAGGTAGACACTCCTCCCACTCCTTGATGTTCTTCTTGATGAGTACTCGAAGTAGAGCGGAGAGTGTGCGGTTGGTCACCTCCGTTTGGCCGTCAGTTTGTGGATGATACGCCGTGGAGAAGAGTAGCTTGATTCTGAGCTTGGCACATAGTGTCTTCCAAAAGTAGCTAAGGAACTTGACGTCGCGGTCCGAGACGATCGTCTTTGGCACTCCATATAGACGCAATATTTCCCTACAAAAGAGATTGGCAACATGTGAAGCATCGTCTATCTTGTTGCAAGGAATGAAATGTGCCATCTTAGAGAATCGGTCCACAATGACAAATACCGAATCCTTCCCATTTCTAGTCCTAGGCAATCCAAGTACAAAATCCATGCTAATGTCTTCCCATGGTTGATATGGAATTGGGAGAGGCATGTAAAGGCCATGGGATTGAGCTTTAGACTTAGCTTTGCGACATGTCGAGCATCGGTTGGTGAAGCGGTTGACGTCGCGAAACATCTTGGGCCAAACATAGTTCTTGGAGAGCGTAGCAAATCTCTTGTCGTGTCCAAAATGTCCCATTAGGCCTCCTCCATGAGATTCCTGCAAAAGCAACAATCGAAGAGAAGACTCGGGGATGCAAAGCTTGTTAGCTCTGATAAGATATCCAATTTTTGATGTAATAGCGTTCCCAAGATGTATGCGTCAAACATTTGGCATAAGGAATATCAAAAGTAGGATCATGCTCATACAAGTCTTTTATATGCTCAAAGCCAATGACATCCAATTCAAGTTGAGTAACAAGCATGCATATGCGGGAAAGGGCATCCACCACAATGTTTTCCTTACCTTTAATGTACTTGATGACATAAGGAAAAGACTCAATAAATTCACTCCATTTAGCATGACGCTTGTTCAACTTGGTTTGGTCCCATTCATGCAAAATGCGCACTAAAGCATAGAGCTTTTTTCATAGATGGGGTAATTGAGTTGCGCTCCGGAAAGTTTCTCACTAAAGTAAGCTATGGGGCGCTTCTCTTGCGTTAACACACCTCCTATGCCATTACAACTAGCATCACAATGAATCCCAAAGGGCTTGTCAAAGTTGGGTAATGCAAGCATGTGAGCATGAGTAAGCAGATTCTTAAGCTCATTAAAAGTGGTATCTTGGGATGGTCCCCAAACAAAAGACGCATTTTTCTTTCTCAAAGCATGCAAAGGCGAAGCAATGGTGCAAAAATCTTTCACAAAGCAACGATAGAAACCCACAAGGCCAAGAGAGCTACACAGTTGTTATAAGTTGGTTGGTCGGGGCCAAGTCTTAATAGCATTGATCTTGGACTCATCAACATGAACACCCTTAGAATATACAACAAAACCCAAGAAAACAAGCTTATCAACGCCAAAAAGGCACTTTTCCATGTTAGCAAAGAGATGCTCGTTTCGAAGAGTTTGTAAGACGGTTCCGACATGGGTGACATGCTCTTTGAGAGACTTGCTAAAAACAAGGATATCATCGAAGTAGACCACAACAAACACACCAATGTAAGGGCCAAAGACATGATTCATAATATGCATAAAAGTACCCCGTGCTTCCGATAGACCCATAGGCATGACTAACCACTCATACAACCCAAACTTGGTTTTGAAAGCGGTTTTCCATTCATCACCCTCTTGTATGCGGATTTGATAGTAACCACTTTTAAGATCGATCTTGGAAAATATAGTGGCACCACTAAGTTCATCAAGCATATCATCGAGGCGTGGAATGGGATACCTATAGCGAACGGTGATAGCATTGATAGGTCTACAATCAGAGCACATGCTAAAGCTACCGTCTCTTTTTGGCACAAGAATGACCGGGACGGCACAAGGGCTCAAACTTTCACGTACATGTCCATGGTCTATGAGATGCTTTACTTGCCTTTGTATTTCTTTGGTTTCTTCGGGATTGACGCGGTATGGAGCTTGGTTCGGAAGAGGTGCTCCGGGGATGAGGTTGATGCGGTGCTTGATGGCTCGTAGTAGAGGTAGTCCTGGAGGTAGCTCGTCAGGGAAAACATCTTGAAATTCCTACAAAAGAGAAGACAACACTAAAGGTAGAGCGTGATAGGTGTTAGCTTTTGGTGCGTCGTCCTTGCACAGAAGGGCATAGTGTAGGACACTAGATGGGTTCTCACACACTCCTCTTATCTCACTTTTGATGGCAAATAGGACTAAGTTCTTCCTTTCGTTCATCGTGGAGGCACTCGATTTGGGATTGTGGCGCTCACTCTCTTTTTGGTGGCTCGCTCTCTCACTATTCTCTCCATGATGGGTTGCTTTCTTGTCGGTGATCACTTGGCTTGGAGACATGGGGAGAAGTACGTACTCCTTTCCTTTCATCTTGAAGATGTAGTGGTTCGTTCGGCCGTTGTGGATGACTCCTCTATCAAATTGCCATGGGCGTCCAAGAAGAAGGTGGCAAACGGTCGAACGATGTGTCACTCCAAAGTGTCTTCGTAGGCGCCAATTTTGAAGGAGACTTGTACTCAATGCTCGACTTGGATAGTGCCGGAGTCGCTAAGCCATTGAACTTTCTATGGATGTGGGTGCTTCGTCTTGGGCAATTGGAGCTTGGAGCAAAGTTCTTCACTTGTGAGATTATGATAACTCCCGCCATCGATGATGACCTTGACGGACCTTCCATTGATGTCAGCCTTGGTATGAAAGATATGGCATCGTTGGTGTTCTTCTTGGTGATGTTGGAGAGTCAAGAACTTGGAGACAACAAGGGCGGGACTTGAATTTTCATCGCAAAAGACATGTTCTTCTTCATCGTTCACTTGTCGGTGCATGGCAACTTTCTCGAGGGCGTCCATTTCTCCTTCACACATTGAGTCGTAAGTGTCGTCGTCGTTGAGGATCATGGTCTGCTTGTTGGTGCACTCATAGGACTTGTGGCCTCGGCTTCCGCATGTGAATCATTTGAAGGAACTTGTCTTGATGGTCTCATCGGTGGGGGTTGATGATGATGAAGCTCTCATCTTGAAGTTGCTTGTAGTAGGAGGGTGACTTGGAGTTGACGAAGCTTTCTTGGAACTCAACTTGTCGATGTTGCTTGTAGAAGGCTTGGTAGACGGTGTTGGAGTCGTTGAAGCTTGGGTGTTGGAGAAGCCGTATGACTTGGATGAGAACTTGGCATACTTGTAATCATCTTGCACTTGACGTTCCGCTTTGGTTGCTTGATGCACTAGCTCAATGAGGTTCGAGTATGGTTGGAAGTCGGCGATTTTCTTGATAGGATGGTTGAGTCCATTCAAGAAACGTGCCATAGTTTGTTCATCATCTTTCGTGACATTGGCTCTTATCATGGAAATCTCCATCTCCTTGTAGTACTCTTCAACGCTCATGGTTCCTTGCATGAGTAGTTGGAGTTTCTTGAAGAGGTCGTGGTTGTAGTAGGTAGGCACAAAGCGCGCTCTCATGACATCCTTCATTTGCACCCAAGTAGTGATGGGTGGTTCACCTCTTGCCTCTCGACGCTCGATAACTTGTTCCCACCAAGAGAACATAGTCTTGGAACTCAAGGGATGCCATCGTGATCTTATTCTCTTCGTCATAGTTGTGCAAACAGAAAATTTTGTCGACCTTCAATGCCCATGAAAGGTACTCTTCGGGATCATTGCTTCCATTGAACTTGGGTATGGTGAATTTTAGCTTGCCGTAGCATTGCTCTTCATTGTGTTGGGTTCGGGGAAGATGACGCCCATGTTGTTGATGATTGTCAAACTCGTTTTGCTCTTAGCGAGGAGGGTTGTCAACCTCATGTTGGTCTTGTCGTGGAGGATTTCCATCATCTCCATTCTCTTGGCGAGCTTGATGTCCTTGAGGAGCTTGTGGAGGGGCTTGTCGAGATCGAGGAGGAACTTGATGAACTTGACCATGCACGCGAGCTTGAAATTTTCGTTCGTGAGCTTCTTCGCAAAGTGCTTCTTCATGTTCACGAGCTTGTCGGCCTCGGTTGGCTACGGCTCGACTTGAATCTTGGAGGGCTTGTTGCGCCTCAAGTGCTTGAGCTTCAAGGAGTTGTTGTTCTTGATATTGTACCTCGGCATCTTGTGCAACTTGTTGTTGACATGCTTGCTCTTCCTCTTCATGATGGCGTTGTCGTTATCTCTCTCATGCTTGCGCAAAAGCCTCTTGGGTTTGGCGTTGTTGGTGCTCTTGAGAGTTGGTGTCGCGTAGAGGATTGAGGCCTTCTTGACGATCATTGCGCGCAGCACGTCGAAGAGTGTTTGATGTTGGTGTACTTGAGCCGGAGAGGGTGAAGTCGGAGTGACGACTTGAATGGCTGCTTCTTGATGAGGACGAAGTGGAAGAATAGCGGTTGAGCAACAAAGCGCGAATCTCATCCATTCTTGCGTCATTCTCGTGCTTGTGATCGTCGAGCTTGTGGTCAAAGTAGTCCCTTGTATGTTGCTCGGAGAGTTGCAAGCCGGCGGCGAGGTTGTCAATGCGTTCACTCATTGCTTGTTGCTGTTGATGCAAAGCACGTTGTGCACCAAAGAGGTGACTCTTGGTGACATAGGAGTTCATGTCAACGTCGTGCTCAATGAAGAGTGGGTTGGTAGAAGTACTTGGCCTATCCATCATTCCAAGAGAAAAATGTGAGTGGTAGAAAGAGAAGAACGTATACTAAATGTACCTTGACCGAAGTTGAAGGTGGATCAATGATCACTCCAATGTGGACAACGAAATAGCACAATTGGTACCAATTCTTGTCGGTTTCTCATACCTACACAAGTAAAAGCTTATGGTGGAGCTTGGTTAGGATGGTGGCAGAAAATTTGATGCAATTGTAAGTGAGCTTCAATAATGTTGGAAAAGATTCGCAAGATTGCAATGCAACAAGTAGACCAAGCGATGTAAGGTACACGGAAACACACATGTAAAAAGAAAAGTGGGGTCGTGCAACCAAGGATGAGCCAAAATGTGGAATCCACAAAGGTGCTCTTGTTGCACAACACTAGACAGATGCTAGCACGATTGCACAATAGGCAGATACAAGATTTGTGGACAACCTACTAAGCAAAAATGCAACGATTAATATCCCAACTATGCTCTATGCAAGGTGTTTCTATGATATGATCCAAGATGATCTAGTATGACAATATTAATGTTGTATGATGTTGTGGTTCTTTCTTATAAGCTCTTTGCTTAGCTTTCCCTTTTGCTTAAAAGCTTGTTTAGCTCTTTGTTGTTTGAGCTCTTTTCTCATGCAATGCTTGACGAACCAAGATAGAAATTATGTATGCGATGACAACTTTCTGACACAAGAGATGATACCAATATATACACCAATGATGTATGTATGCTATGGGAAGTATGATCACTAATGTGCACAAGTCTCGTTGCCGGCAATACTCAAAAGCTAGTCTCGATGGGTAAGGAACGCAAAGGAGTAAGGCTATGATGTCTATCAATGTAAAGGCAAGAATGATGTATCACGATACCAAGACGAGGTTACTGTTCTTGCTTACGGTATGGTGTCAAAATGGTGGCACGAATACCAAGATGTAGTCGATGTAGTCGTTGTTGATGACGCGTCCGTGGCGAAGATGAGCGGCGGTGATGTTGATGTCGAATTGTACCTAGATAGCCGAAACACAAAAGGACACGGAACCGCAACTCAAATTCTCAAAGCTCGAAGTGGAAAAACGTGTCGGAGTGCGAGACAGGTAAGGAATGGTGGTGGTATGCGGAAGTGGTGATGGTGTATAGGTTGTGGGATTGCGTATGCGGAAATGTGGGGCGGTGGTGGTGACTAAACTGAAAAAAAATCAGTTTTGTCAGGGATCGTCGGACGGCCGTGCTGGGTTAGTCGTCCGGTCGTCGACGTCCGGTGCCTGGTCGATTTTCGGGCACGAAGATGAACAGCTCGTGGACGGGGTGGATGAGGTGAAAATCGTCTAATCTGGGCGATTTCATGGATGGAAAGGGTGGGTAAAGGGGGAAAAGCTAGATCCACTCAAGACAAAGCAAATCTACGGATCAAATCCAACAAAATTTCAACACACCAATGAATCACAAAAAAATTGGGGCTATTTTTGTGGGGAATTTTCGAATTAGGGACGAAATCAACAACACTAGGCTAGAAACACAATGGGGAGGCTCTGAAATCGTGATCAACGTGGCTCTAGATACAAGATGATGTAGGGTAGAACCCTAATCGTTCGATCTTTCACGAAAGGAGCGGATCCCGCGCAGAACACGAGGAGGGAAACGAGGGAAAACACGAGGGAAACACGAGAGAAACACTAAACCAACAAGAAATAGTCACACATGTGCTAGATCCTCGAGTACATATGAGATCACACGATACACGGTCAACTAGGGATCAAAAGGTAGCCGGTCTTCTCCGTGAGGAGGTCTTGAATCCACAAGGGGGTCTTCCCTTAGAGGGGTCTTGAATCCAAAGGGATCTTCTCCGAAGAGGGGTCGCGGTCTCTCTCGTGGAGTAGATCCGATGTGGATGAGCAATGCTCTATCTCTAAATATGAGCTAAACCAATGCTAACCCTAGCTAGAAGGAATACGAGGTCTATTTATAGTCTTAGTGCAAAAGGGGGCGAAGTAGGGGGTACATGGGCTGCGGCCCAACTCATGGCAGCACACAGGCATCGGACGTCCGGGAGTCACCGGTAGTCCGGAGGCTCGCGAGGGTCCAGACGTCCGGTGCCTGTCGGACGTCCGTAGATTTGGCTCGGGTGGTCTTCGGTCGGACGTCCGGTCGGGGTCGGACGTTCGGGGCGTCGGTCGTCTGTGGGGCGCCGTAATTCCGTAGTTCTGGCTCGGGTGTGGAAGTGTCGGTCGTCCGGAGAGGGCCGGACGTCTGGAGCCTGGAGGTTGTCAGACGTCCGGGGTTCGTCGTTTGTCCAGAGCCTGGGGACTTCGAGCAGTTCTTCTTCTTGTCCCATGAACTTGGCGTCCTCATCGTCTTGTGTGTTGAATGTAGTTGGTCCGTGGCCTTCCTCCAAGCACCTGATCACACATAGGGTTTCCACTTGAGGTAGTAGCCAATTCTCATGCATGGAAAGTGGTAGTTCGGAGAGGAGTGAGTTCACCTTATCTTCGATAGCCTTCTCTCGGGCTCTTGGCATTGGTCCAAGTGGTGTCGTAGGGGACGTAGGTAGGTCCATGGGGATGACGTTGGGATGCTCCACATCACATCATATACAACTCTTCTTTAATAAATCCATTAAAGAATGTAGTTTTGATATTCATTTGCCAGATTTCATAAAATGTGGCAACTGCTAACATGATTCAGACAGACTTTTAAGCATTGATACGAGTGAGAAAAATCTCATCGTAGTCAACACCTTGAACTTGTCGAAAACCTTTTGCGACAATTCGAGCTTTGTAGATAGTAACACTACTATCAGCGTGTGTCTTCCTCTTGAAAATCCATTTATTCTGAATGGCTCACCGATCATCGGGCAAGTCAATAAATGCCCACACTTTGTTGTCATACATGGATCCCATCTTAGATTTCATGGCCTTAAGCCATTTCGCGGAATCTGAGCTCATCATCGCTTCCTCATAGTTCATAGGTTCATCATGGTCAAGTAACATGACCTCCAGAACAGGATTACCGTACCACACTGGTATGGATCTTACTCTGGTTGACCTACGATGTTCGGTAGTAACATGATCTGAAGTTTCATGATCATCATCATTAACTTCCTCACAGATTGGTGTAGGCATCACTGGAACTGATTTCGGTGATGAGCTACTTTCCAATTCAAGAGAAGGTACAATTATCTCATCAGCTTCTACTTTCCTCCCGCTCACTTCTTTCGAGAGAAACTCCTTCTCTAGAAAGGATCCACTTTTAGCAACAAAGATCTTGCCTTCTGATCTGTGATAGAAGGTGTACCCAACAGTTTCCTTTGGGTATTCTATGAAGACACATTTCTCCGATTTGGGTTCGAGCTTATCAGGTTGAAACTTTTCACATAAGCATCGCCGCCCCAAACTTTAAGAAACGACAGCTTAGGTTTCTAGCCAAACCACAGTTCATATGGTGTTACCTCAACAGATTTAGATGGTGCCCTATTTAATGTGAATGCAGCTGTCTCTAATGTATAACGTGAAAACGATAGTGGTAAATCGGTAAGAGACATCATAAATTGCACCATATCTAATATAGTACGGTTATGATGTTCGGACACACCATTACGCTGTGGTGTTCCAGGTGGCGTGAGTTGCGAAACTATTCCACATTGTTTCAAATGAAGACGAAACTTGTAACTCAAATATTCATCTCTGTGATCAGATCGTAGAAACTTTATTTTCTTGTTACGATGATTTTCCACTACACTCTGAAATTGTTTGAACTTTTCAAATGTTTCAGACTTGATGTTTCATCAAGTAGATATACCCATATCTGCTCAAATCATCTATGAAGGTCAGAAAATAATGATACCCACCGCGAGCCTCTACACTCATCGGACATCATACATCAGTATGTATTATTTCCAATAAGTCAGTTGCTCGCTCCATTGTTCTGGAGAACGGAGTCTTAGTCATCTTACCCATGAGGCATGATTCGCAAGCATCAAGTGATTCCAAAAATCCATCATCATGGAGTTTCTTCATGTGCTTTACACCAATATGACCTAAACGGCAGTGCCACATATAAGTTGCACTATCATTATTAACTTTGCATCTTTTGGCTTCAATATTATGAATATGTGTATCTTTACGATCGAGATTCAATAAACCATTTATATTGAGTGTATGAACATAGAAGGTTTTATTCATGTAAATAGAACAACAATTATTCTCTGACTTAAATGAATAACCGTATTGCAATAAACATGATCCAATCATATCCATGCTCAACCCAAACACCAAATAACTTTTATTTTAGGTTCAACACTAATCGCGAAGGTAAAGGGAGTGTGCGATGGTGATCTTATCAACCCTGGAATCACTTCCAACTCATATCATCACCTCGCCCTTAATTAGTCTCTGTTTATTTTGCAACTCCGTTTCGAGTTACTACTCTTAGAAACTAAACCAGTATCAAATACTGAGGGGTTTCTATAAACACTAGTAAAGTACACATCAATAACATGTATATCAAGTATACCTTTGTTCACTTTGCCATCCTTCTTATCCGCCAAGTATCTTGGGCAGTTCCACTTCGAGTGACCATTTTCTTTGCAGTAGAAGCACTCAGTTTCAGGCTTGGGTCTAGCTTTGGGCTTCTTCATGGGAGTGGCAACTTGCTTGCCATTGTTCTTGAGTTCCCTTTCTTTCCCTTGCCCTTTTGCTTGAAACTAGTGGTCTTGTCAATCATTAACACTTGATGCTTTTCTTGATTTCTACCTTCACTGATTTTAGCATCGCGAAGAGCTCGGGAATCGTTTTCGTCAGCCCTTACATATTATAGTTCATCACAAAGTTCTAGTAACTTGGTGATAGTGACTAGAGAACTCTGTCAATCACTATCTTATCTGGAAGATTAACTCCCACTCGATTCAAGCGATTGTAGTACTCATACATTCTGCGCACATGCTCACTGGTTGAGCTATTCTCCTCCACCTTGTAGGCAAAATACTTGTCAGAGGTCTCATACCTCTCGACTCGGGCATGAGTCTGAAATACCAATTTTAGCTCTTGGAACATCTTATATGCTTCGTGGCGTTCAAAACGTTTTTGAAGTTCCAGTTCTAAGCCGTAAAGCATGTCGCACTAAACTATCAAGTAGTCATCATAACAAGCTTGCCAAACGTTCATAATGTCTGCATCTGCTCCTATAATAGGTCTGTCACCTAACGGTGCATCAAGGACATAATTCTTCTCTGCAGCAATGAGGATAATCCTTAGATCACGGAGCTAGTTCGCATCATTGCTACTAACATTTTTCAACATAGTTTTCTTAAGGAACATATCATAAATAAAACGGGGAAGCTATACGCGAGCAATTGATCTACAAAATAGATATGCAAATACTATCAGGACTAAGTTCATGATAAATTTAAGTTCAATTAATCATATTACTTAAGAACTTCTACTTAGATAGACATCCCTTTAATCATCTAAGTGATCACGTGATCCATATCAACTAAACCATGTCCGATCATCACGTGAGATGGAGTAGTTTTCAATGGTGAACATCACTATGTTGATCATATCTACTATATGATTCACGCCTGACCTTTCTGTCTCAGTGTTCCGAGGCCATATCTGCATATGCTAGGCTCGTCAAGTTTAACCCGAGTATTCTGCATGTGCAAAACTGGCTTGCACCCATTGTATGTGAACGTAGAGCTTATCACACCCGATCATCACGTGGTGTCTCAACACGAAGAACTGTCACAACGGTGCATACTCAGGGAGAACACTTATTCCTTGAAATTTTAGTAAGGGGTCATATCATAATGCTACCATCGTACTAAGCAAAATAAGATGCATAAAAGATGAACATCACATGCAATCAAAATATGTGACATGATATGGCCATCATCATCTCGTGCCTTTGATCTCCATCTCCAAAGTATCGTCATTGATAGAGGCGAGGGTCCCGATGTTTCTATGAGATGGTGGCTATCGTTTTCTGTGGGAGTCGACTTTGACGATCCGACTACGAACATGCGAGACATCGCGCCTTAGCAATCGCTAAACCAACTTCCGAGGGTTATTGACCACGCCGGAGCACGATCAACCTGACCACGAGGGTCTGTTTCCTGCGAGCAAACGAAGAACAAGCAAGAAATTGAGATTGCAATGTGGATATTGCGAATATAAGATGAAAGCTTTATTGATCAAGGTGGGGTTCTGTGACGTCTTGGTCTGGTCGTTGGACACAAACGAAGTACGCGAAGTTGCAGCTATGGCGAACTTTTGATCTAAACAAAACCCAAAGTCTAAACGACGCCCTAACGGCTGTATATATGGAGGAAGAGGGGGGAATTTCGTGGCCCTTGAGGGTGGGGTCCGAAACCAACCCTAACTCTTGTTTCCCCACACATACGGACTCTAAAAATAGCCAATACTTAAGTATTTCGAAATTACATGGGTCTGGCCCATTAATAAGGTGACGCAGCACCTAGAATAGCCTATGGACGAATATTATGAAGTGGCATCTTGTATATTTCGTCCAAGGCTTCATGCACTCCTTATGGCGGCTTTAAAGTCCTGAAATCATCACTTGTAACTCCGTTCTTGATCCCCTTGCGCATGCCATCAACTCCATGTGTGTTCTTGCTCCAATGTTCATCCTTCTCCAAGCTAGGCCCTTCATTTGTAAGCAAAACAAATGTATCCAATTTAGGCAGCATCATAATCTCATGAACATTAGAATCATTACCAAGAAACGAAAGTACCTGGTAATTTAATTGGCGTGCGCGAGCTCTAGTAATTGGTCCAGTATATGTAACAGTAGGGGCTGTGGGTGTAACAATGGTATTGATGTCCTCATCATCCTCCCCTTCTTGAAATGAAGTCATCCTCGACGGAAGCGCATCTTCCTCACCCAAATAAGGCTTCAAATCTGCAATGTTAAAAGTGGGACTAACCCCAAAATCTACAGGTAGCTCAAATTTATATGCATTATCATTTATTTTCTCTAACACCTTAAAAGGACCATCAGCACGTGGCATTAGCTTTGATTTGCGCAGATTAGGAAATCTATCTTTATGCAAATGTAACCAAACAAGATCTCCAGGCGCAAACACAACATGTTTTCTACCCTTATCTCCAGCAAGTTTATATTTAGCATTCATACGCTCAATGTTTTCCTTAGTTAACTCATGCATTTTTAAAATCAATTCAAAACGTTCTTTAGCATCAAAATTAACCTTCTCTGAAGATGGAAGAGGCAACAAATCAATAGGTGCACGAGGTAGGAAACCATACACAATTTCAAAAGGGCACATCTTAGTAGTAGAATGCAATGAACGATTATAAGAAAATTCAATATGAGGCAAGCATTCTTCCCACATTTTCTTGTTATTCTTCAAAACAGCCCTAAGAATAGTAGACAATGTTCTATTGACTACTTCAGTTTGTCCATCAGTTTGGGGGTGACAAGTAGTACTAAAAAGCAGCTTAGTCCCCAACTTAGCCCATAAACATCTCCAAAAGTGGCTAAGAAATTTAGTATCACGATCTGAAACAATAGTATTTGGCACACAATGTAAGCGAATAATTTCACGAAAGAACAAATCAGCAACATTAACAGCATCATCGCTTTTATGACATGGTATAAAGTGTGCCATTTTCGAGAACCTATATACGACAACAAATATGCTATCCCTCCCCTTCTTTGTTCGAGGTAAACCTAAAACAAAGTCCATAGATATATCCTCCCAAGGAACACTAGGTACAGGCAAAGGCATATATAAACCATGAGGATTGAGTCGTGATGATGAGGACATCAATACAATTGTTACACCCACAGCCCCTGCTGCTATACATACTGGACCAATTACTAGAGCTCGTGCACGCCAACTAAATTACCAGGTACTTTCGTTTCTTGGTAATGATTCTAATGTTCATGAGAATATGATGCTGCCTAAATTGGATACATTTGTTTTTCTTACAAATGAAGGGCCTAGCTTGGAGAAGGATGAACATTGGAGCAAGAACAAGCATGGAGATGATGGCATGCGCAAGGGAAACAAGAACGGAGTTACAAGTGATGATTTCAGGACTTTGAAGCCACCATAATGGGTGCATGAAGCCTTGGACGAAATATACAAGATGCCACTTCATAAATTTCGTCGCAAGGCTATTTTAGGTGCTGCGTCACCTTATTATTGGGCCAGGCCCATGTAATTTCGAAATACATAAGTATAGGCTATTTTTAGAGTCCGTATGTGTGGGGAAACAAGAGATAGGGTTGATTTCGGACCCCTCCACCAAGGGCCACGAAATTCCCCCCTCTTCCTCCATATATACAGCCCTTAGGGCATCGTTTAGACTTTGGGTTTTGTTTAGATTAAAAGTTCGCCATAGCTGCAACTTCGCGCACTTCGTTTGTGTTCAACGACCAGACAAAGGCGTCACAGAACCCCACCTTGATCAATAAAGCTTTCATCTTATATTCGCAATATCCAGATTGCAATCTTAGTTTCTTGCTTGTTCTTTGTTTGCTCGCAGGAAACAGACCCTCGTGGTCAGGTTGATCGTGCTCCGGCGTGGTCAATAACCTCTCGAAATTGGTTTAGCGATTGCTAAGGCGCGACGTCCTCGCACGTTCGTAGTCGGATCGTCAAAGTCGACTTCCACCAAAGCGATATCCATCATCTCATCGAAAGACGGGACACCTCCGCCTCTATCACGTGACTTAGCTCTTTGACATGTAGTGCAGCGAGCAACAAAACGCTCAACATCCCGTCTCATCTTTGGCTAAAAGAAATGTGTAGCAAGTATATCCTCCGTCTTCTTGACGCCAAAGTGTCCCATTAATCCTCCTCCATGCGCCTCCTGCAACAACAAAAGACGAACGGAGCTAGCTGGAATGCATAGCTTGTTAGCACGAAACACAAATCCATCGTTAAGAACGAACTTGTTCCAAGTTCTCCCTTCCTTACAATTCTGCAATACATCTTTAATTTCAGCATCATGAACATATTGATCTTTGATGGTCTCCAAACCAAATATTTTAAAGTCAAGTTGTGAAAGCATAGTATAACAACGAGACAAGGCATCAGCAATAACATTTTCTTTACCCCTCTTATGTTTAATGACATAAGGGAAAGTCTCAATGAATTCAACCCATTTAGCATGTCTACGGTTCAGTTTTGCTTGACTTTTAATGTGTTTCAAAGATTCATGATTAGAATGTATAACAAATTCCTTGGGCCATAAATAATGTTGCCATGTTTCTAAGGTCCGAACAAGAGCATATAATTCTTTATCATAAGTAGAATAGTTCAGACTAGGCCCACTCAATTTTTCAGAAAAGTATGCAACAGGTTTTCCATCTTGTAATAACACACCTCCTAATCCAATGCCACTAGCATCACATTCAAGCTCAAAAGTCTTATTGAAATTAGGAAGTTGGAGTAAAGGAGCATGTGTCAACTTATCTTTCAATACCGTGAAGGCTTCTTCCTGTGCGATACCCCAAACAAAAGGCACATCCTTCTTTGTAAGCTCGTTGAGAGGTGCAGCAATGGTGCTGAAATCTCTCACAAAACGCCTATAGAAACCAGCGAGGCCAAGGAAACTCCTCACTTGTGTGACCGTTTTGGGCTGCGGCCAACTCTCAATAGCTTCAATCTTGGCTTTATCAACTTCAATTCCCTGTGGAGTAAAAACATAGCCAAGAAAGCATACTCGGTCGGTGCAAAAGGTGCACTTTCCAAGGTTTCCAAACAAACGTGCATCACGTAGAGCAATAAAAACAGCACGTAAATGTTCCAAATGTTCCTCCAAAGATTTGCTATAAATCAATATGTCATCAAAGTAAACTACCACAAATCATCTAATGAAAGCACGTAAAACTTCATTCATTAACCTCATGAAAGTACTAGGTGCATTAGTTAACCCAAAAGGCATGACTAACCACTCATATAATCCAAACTTAGTTTTAAATGCTGTTTTCCATTCATCTCCCAATTTCATACGAATTTGATGGTATCCACTACGCAAATCAACTTTGCAGAATATTGTAGAGCCACTCAATTCATCAAGCATATCATCTAGCCTAGGAATAGGATGACGATAACGAATAGTAATATTATTTATGCCTCTACAATCAACGCACATACGCGACGTACCATCCTTTTTCGGCACTAAAATGATAGGAACAACACAAGGACTAAGGGATTCGCGTATATAACCTTTGTCGAGCAGTTCTTGTACTTGACGCATAATCTCCTTCGTCTCCTCTGGGTTGGTACGGTATGGTGCACGGTTGGGTAGCGAAGCACCGGGAATTAAGTCAATTTGATGCTCAATCCCTCGAATAGGTGGTAATCCCGGTGACACGTCTTGTGGAAAGACGTCAGCGAACTCCTGCAAAATGTTAGTGACAGCAGGGGGCAAAGAGGAAGGCACGTCCTTGAATGAAAATAATGCCTCTTTGCACATAAAGGCATAGCAAACAGATTTGCTGAAATCTAGCTCATCAATATCAGATTTGGTGGCAAGTAAACATGCACTTTTCAATTTAATTTCAGAAACAACAGTAGATGGTTTATTATTAGACTTCATTTGGTGCACAAATTCTTTTGCCACAATCTGATTTTCACTCTTATTTGTCTCCTGTTTTGCTTTATTAGCTCTATTAATATCATCTTTCAAAATGGAATCGGGAGTCATAGGAAGCAAAGTAATATGATAGAGGCGGGGTGTCCCGATCTTTCGATGAGATGATAACTATCGATTTGGTGGAGACGACTTTGACGATCCGACTACAAACGTGCACGACGTTGCGCCTTAGCAATCGCTAAACCAATCTCCTGAGGTTATTGACCACGCCGGAAGCACGGTCAACCTGACCACGAAGGTCTATTCCTGCAAGCAATCGAAGCACAAGCAAGAATATGATAAAAGCAATCTGAATATTGCGAGTATATATGAAGTTTTGATAAAGATGGGGATCCGTAAGCGGTCTTGGTCTGGTCCTTGGACACAAACGAAGTACACGAAGTTGCAATGGCTAACTTTTAACTAAACAAATCCCAAGGAAAAGCTACTAGATGGATCTACTTATATAGGAGCAAGGGGTGGCGTCCAAGGAGGTGGGAGGACGTCCCAAGGCAGCCTAAAACTAAATCTAGGTCGTACAAGGCCAATGGGCCCAAGTGGAGGTGATGTAACACCTTTGGACTTGTAGTTTGACTCGGATTCTGCTGCAGCATCAGATTGTTTCGTCCACAACTCAACGCTCCGGACGAATTTGAAGGTGATTCCAATTGGGTTGGAAAGTGCACGAAATCTAGTTTCCAACAAAAAAAGAATCACCCAATTCGGAGTCCGTATGAAAAACTTGTGTGTGTTTTGAGTCAGGTATGTCTGTGCAGTCCGAATCTGAATCCAGAACGTGAGAGACTTGGACTCTATCTTCTCTTGGGCCAAAAGTGACGTGAGAGAACTTTTTGGACAGCAAATAAACATCTCTTTCTTCCTTATCTTCATATGTGGATTGTACAAATGTCCCATACACCTGCAATTAGACAAAACACAAAAGTGTGTGAAGTATTTTTGTTCTGGATAACACAAATAGATTATTGAATAGTTTGCACTAGAAATCACCTGACAAATATGCATATATGCAATATTTTTGGTCATATCCAAGGTAGTCATGTCCTCATCAGCACCTGCGGGGCCTACACAGCGTTCTTCTTCTTCCATAGCATCAACAGGGCACACAAGTGATATTATTTGTCGTCGTTGTAAGGGAGGAGGTCATTATGCGAGAGAAAGCAAATCTCCGCGTGTGATGATTGCTACCGCGGATGGTGGATATGAGTCCGCTAGTGACTATGATGAGGAGACTTTGGCTCTTATTACACGTGAAGAACATGGTGGAGATGATTCTGATCATGAGACGCAATACATGGCTCCTGAAGACGCTGACAGGTATGAATGTTTAGTTGCTCAACGTGTTTTGAGTGTGCAGGTCACACAAGCTGAGCAAAATCAGAGGCACAATTTGTTCCATACCAAGGGAGTTGTGAAGGAACGTTCTGTGCGCGTCATAATAGACGGAGGGAGCTGCAACAACTTGGCTAGCATGGAGATGGTGGAGAAGCTTTCTCTCACCACAAGACCACATCCACATCCTTACTACATCCAATGGTTCAACAACAGCGGCAAGGTTAAGGTAACACGTACTGTTCGTGTGCATTTTAGTATCTCTACATATGCTGATTATGTTGATTGTGATGTGGTACCTATGCAAGCATGTTCCTTATTACTTGGTGATAGAGGCAAAGGTGTCCCGTCTTTCGATGAGATGGTGAATTTCGCTTTGGTGGAAGTCGACTTTGACGATCCGACTACGAACGTGCGAGGACGTCGCGCCTTAGCAATCGCTAAACCAACTCCGAGAGGTTATTGACCACGCCGGAGCACGATCAACCTGACCACGAGGGTCTGTTTCCTGCGAGCAAACGAAGAACAAGCAAGAAACTAAGATTGCAATCTGCATATTGCGAATATAAGATGAAAGCTTTATTGATCAAGGTGGGGTTCTGTGACGCCTTTGTCTGGTCGTTGAACACAAACGAAGTACGCGAAGTTGCAGCTATGGCGAACTTTTAATCTAAACAAAACCCAAAGTCTAAACGATGCCCTAAGGGCTGTATATATGGAGGAAGAGGGGGGAATTTCGTGACCCTTGGTGGAGGGGTCCGAAATCAACCCTATCTCTTGTTTCCCCACACATACGGACTCTAAAAATAGCCTATACTTATGTATTTCGAAATTACATGGGCCTGGCCCAATAATAAGGTGACGCAACACCTAAAATAGCCTCGGGACGAAATTTATGAAGTGGCATCTTGTATATTTCGTCCAAGGCTTCATGCACCCATTATGGTGGCTTCAAAGTCCTGAAATCATCACTTGTAACTCCGTTCTTGTTCCCCTTGCGCATGCCATCATCTCCATGCTTGTTCTTGCTCCAATGTTCATCCTTCTCCAAGCTAGACCCTTCATTTGTAAGCAAAACAAATGTATCCAATTTAGGCAGCATCATATTCTCATGAACATTAGAATCATTACCAAGAAACGAAAGTACCTGGTAATTTAGTTGGCGTGCACGAGCTCTAGTAATTGGTCCAGTATGTATAGCAGCAGGGGCTGTGGGTGTAACAATTGTATTGATGTCCTCATCATCCTCCCCTTCTTGAAATGAAGTCGTCCTCGACGGAAGTTCATCTTCCTCACCCAAATAAGGCTTCAAATCTGCAATGTTAAAAGTGGGACTAACCCCAAAATCTGCAGGCAGCTCAAGTTTATATGCATTATCATTTATTTTCTCTAACACCTTAAAGGGACCATCAGCACGTGGCATTAACTTTGATTTGCGCAAATCAGGAAATCTATCCTTACGCAAATGTAACCAAACAAGATCTCCAGGTGCAAACACAACATGTTTTCTACCCTTTTCTCCAGCAAGTTTATATTTAGCATTCATGCGCTCAATGTTTTCCTTAGTTAACTCATGCATTTTTAAAATCAATTCAGCACGTTGTTTAGCATCAAAATTAACCTTCTCGGAAGATGGAAGCGGCAACAAATCAATAGGTGCACGAGGTAGGAAACCATACACAACTTCAAAAGGGCACATCTTAGTAGTAGAATGCAATGAACGATTATAAGCAAATTCAATATGAGGCAAGCATTCCTCCCACATTTTCTTATTATTCTTCAAAACAGCCCTAAGCATAGTAGACAATGTTCTATTGACTACTTCAGTCTGTCCATCAGTTTGGGGGTGACAAGTAGTACTAAAAAGCAGTTTAGTCCCCAACTTAGCCCATAAACATCTCCAAAAGTGGCTAAGAAATTTAGTATCACGATCTGAAACAATAGTATTTGGCACACCATGCAAGCGAATAATTTCACGAAAGAACAAATCAGCAACATTAACAGCATCATCGCTTTTATGACATGGTATAAAGTGTGCCATTTTCGAGAATCTATCCACGACAACAAATATGCTATCCCTCCCCTTCTTTGTTCGAGGTAAACCTAAAACAAAGTCCATAGATATATCCTCCCAAGGAACACTAGGTACAGGCAAAGGCATATATAAACCATGAGGATTGAGTCGTGACTTAGCTTTTTGACATGTAGTGCATCGAGCAATAAAACGCTCAACATCACGTCTCATCTTTGGCCAAAAGAAATGTGTAGCAAGTACGTCCTCCGTCTTCTTCACGCCAAAGTGTCCCATTAATCCTCCTCCATGCGCCTCCTGCAACAACAAAAGACGAACGGAGCTAGCTGGAATGCATAGCTTGTTAGCACGAAACACAAATCCATCGTTAACGACAAACTTGTTCCACATTCTTCCTTCTTTACAATTGATAGAGGTGGGGTGTCCCGATCTTTCGATGAGATGATAACTATCGATTTGGTGGAGACGACTTTGACGACCCGACTACAAACGTGCACGACGTTGCGCCTTAGCAATCGCTAAACCAATCTCCTGAGGTTACTGACGATGCTAGAAGCACGGTCAGCCTGACCACGAAGGTCTATTCCTGCAAGCAATCGAAGAACGAGCAAGAATATGATAAAGCAATCTGAATATTGCAAATATATATGAGGTATTGATAATGGTGGGGATCCGGAAGCGGTCTTGGTCTGGTCGTTGGACACAAACGAAGTACACGAAGTTGCAATGGCTAACTTTTAACTAAACAAATCCCAAGGAAAAGCTACTAGATGAATCTACTTATATAGGAGCAAGGGGTGGCGGCCAAGGAGGTGGGAGGACGTCCCAAGGCAGCCTAAAACTAAATCTAGGTCGTACAAGGCCAATGGGCCCAAGTGGAGGTGATGTAACACCTTTGGACTTGTAGTTTGACTCGGATTCTGCTGCAGCATCAGATTGTTTCGTCCACAACTCAACGCTCCGGACGAATTTGAAGGTGATTCCAATTGGGTTGGAAAGTGCACGAAATCTAGTTTCCAACAAAAAAAGAATCACCCAAATCGGAGTCCGTATGAAAAACTTGTGTCTGTTTTGAGTCAGGTGTGTCTGTGCAGTCCGAATCTGAATCCAGAACGTGAGAGACTTGGACTCTATCTTCTCTTGGGCCAAAAGTGACGTGAGAGAACTTTTTGGACAGCAAATAAACATCTCTTTCTTCCTTATCTTCATATGTGGATTGTACAAATGTCCCATACACCTGCAATTAGACAAAACACAAAAGTGTGTGAAGTATTTTTGTTCTGGATAACATAAATAGATTATTGAATAGTTTGCACTAGAAATCACCTGACAAATATGCATATATGCAATATTTTTTGTCATATCCAAGGTAGTCATGTCCTCATCATTTGCAAGCAAGATGAAACAAATGGTCCATAGGATAACACTCTTCATGAATTAGTATCTCTTGAATATCACGGTTTAATCCTCCCCAAAATCTATCCATAAAATCATCTTCACTTTCTTCTAAAGAGGAATGCAACAAGGTAGTTTGTAAATCATCATAATATTTTGTTACAGTTTCACTACCTTGTTTTAAGTGTTGCAACTTCTTAATCATGTCACGAGTATAATAAGCAGGGACGAAAGTATGTCGCATGGCAAGTTTCAAATCATCCCAAGTAGTAGGTATATAATCAGGGTGTAACCGACAATATTCACTCCACCAAACCAAAGCATAACCAGTGAAAGAACCAACCGCAACCTTAACCTTTTTATGTTCATCGAAATTATGGGAAGCAAATATATTTTTTATGTCGAACTCCCATTCAATATATAAAGCAGGTTTAAAACGGCCTTTAAATGGTGGTATAGATACATTAACCTGATCATGTGCATTTGGATGTTTGTGCACCTCTCGTGACGGTTGTGGTATTTGCAAAGGTGGTGGCACGTCTCCCGCGATCGACAAAGCCCATGAATTGACTCTGGATCCTGTCATGATTAGTAGAACAAGAAACAAAACCCAAAAATAATGTTCCTATAACTACTAGGATGTGGTGGTAAAACGCTCACAGTAAAGCAAATATCAATGTCTTACAAGTTCTTACCATGCAGCAGGCGGTGATCGGCAACCAGCGGTGTCAAGTAACTCCGAATATTGAGTAAAGCGATTGCCAGGGGAGCGTACGTATACACGGTGTAGAAATATGTGGAGCTGGGTTGGCTATATATGGTAGCAAAAGATTAGCAATAATCAATTCAAAGATGCAATGTTGAATAAACGCTCAACGACGGTACTGTGCTGGTCCTAGGCTAGACCGAACTAGAGACGCGAGCCTAGAACACTAATGAGGTCACGTCGTAGCACAACCAGCATCAATGAAGGATACAAAGTAGCTCTGGACAGCAAGATATAAGTGAAGATCACAACGGTAGTAAAGATAATGATGTGAAACAATAGCCAAGCTGGTTTACTGAACAGTGCACAAAACAGATTCCAATCCGAATTCAGGTACGAGATTGATTCTAGATAGATCCAAATTTTTTTTCTTCTCTCTTTTTTTTTCTCACGCTTTTTTTCTTTTTCTTCTCCCTCTTTTTCTTTTTTTTTTCTTTCCTTTTTTCTCTCTTTTTTTTTCTTTTTCTTCTTTTTCTCCCTCTTTCCAAGACAAACTAGATAAGATGCAGATTCGATCAGGCGAAGATGTGAGTGACCTCAACTATGATTATGACAATAAACAGTGCGTAGCACGTGGTGGAAATTGGTGGATTGGATGGTGGACAGCGGATAGGATAATGATGCAGCGGCTGCGTGACTAATGTGAACAGAACTCGAAACTCTAAAGGAACTAGACACTAAGACCAGCAACTGACACGACGATGCAACCGATAATTCAACTATGCAAGCAATGAATAGAAAATTGCAAAGGCTCAGACTGGCTTGGATAAAGGATGAATAGATCTAACTCTTTTTTGTGGATTTTTCTTGGACAATAGGTAAGAAAATAAATCTAATCTAGGAAAACTGGAAATTCTCACCGAGCAACCTGAAAACTGATACCACTTGATAGAGGCGGGGTGTCCCGATCTTTCGATGAGATGATAACTATCGATTTGGTGGAGACGACTTTGACGATCCGACTACAAACGTGCACGACGTTGCGCCTTAGCAATCGCTAAACCAATCTCCTGAGGTTATTGACCACGCCGGAAGCACGGTCAACCTGACCACGAAGGTCTATTCCTGCAAGCAATCGAAGCACAAGCAAGAATATGATAAAAGCAATCTGAATATTGCGAGTATATATGAAGTTTTGATAAAGATGGGGATCCGTAAGCGGTCTTGGTCTGGTCCTTGGACACAAACGAAGTACACGAAGTTGCAATGGCTAACTTTTAACTAAACAAATCCCAAGGAAAAGCTACTAGATGGATCTACTTATATAGGAGCAAGGGGTGGCGTCCAAGGAGGTGGGAGGACGTCCCAAGGCAGCCTAAAACTAAATCTAGGTCGTACAAGGCCAATGGGCCCAAGTGGAGGTGATGTAACACCTTTGGACTTGTAGTTTGACTCGGATTCTGCTGCAGCATCAGATTGTTTCGTCCACAACTCAACGCTCCGGACGAATTTGAAGGTGATTCCAATTGGGTTGGAAAGTGCACGAAATCTAGTTTCCAACAAAAAAAGAATCACCCAATTCGGAGTCCGTATGAAAAACTTGTGTGTGTTTTGAGTCAGGTATGTCTGTGCAGTCCGAATCTGAATCCAGAACGTGAGAGACTTGGACTCTATCTTCTCTTGGGCCAAAAGTGACGTGAAAGAACTTTTTGGACAGCAAATAAACATCTCTTTCTTCCTTATCTTCATATGTGGATTGTACAAATGTCCCATACACCTGCCATTAGAGAAAACACAAAAGTGTGTGAAGTATTTTTGTTCTGGATAACATAAATAGATTATTGAATAGTTTGCACTAGAAATCACCTGACAAATATGCATATATGCAATATTTTTGGTCATATCCAAGGTAGTCATGTCCTCATCATAATATTTTTATCGTTATGAACAAGAGTATACTGATTGTTTCTACCATGGTGTACAGAATTTTGTATCAAATTGCCATGGTCTACCAAGTAATAAGGAACATGCTTGCATAGGTACCACATCACAATCAACATAATCAGCATATGTAGAGATACTAAAATGCACACGAACAGTACGTGTTACCTTAACCTTGCCGCTGTTGTTGAACCATTGGATGTAGTAAGGATGTGGATGTGGTCTTGTGGTGAGAGATAGCTTCTCCACCATCTCCATGCTAGCCAAGTTATTGCAGCTCCCTCCATCTATGATCACGCGAACGGAACGTTCCTTCACAACTCCCTTTGTATGGAACAAATTATGCCTCTGATTTTGCTCAGCTTGTGTAACCTGCACACTCAAAACACGTTGAGCAACTAAACATTCATACCTGTGAGCCATGTATTACGTCTCATGATCAGAATCGTCTCCACCGTGTTCGTCATGTGTAATAAGAGCCAAAGTCTCCTCATCATAGTCACTAGCAGACTCATACCCACCATCCTCAGTAACAATCATCACACGCTTAGATGGGCATTCTCTCACATAATGACCTCCACCCTTGCAACGTCGACAAATAATATCATGTGTTTGCCCTGTTGATGCCATGGATGAAGAAGAGCTCTTTGCAGGCCCAGAAGGTGTGCTCTTGGCAGATAGTGGTGATTGTGCCTGCTTTATTGTATCACGGTTGGAGGTGGCAGCCGACGGAGGCGCCAGTGTAGCAGAACGTGTGGAAGTAGATGATGCACGTGGTGTCCATGATGAAGGTCGACCTGCAGAAAAGTTAGTCCGCGCCAATGCATGTCGATCCTGCACTTCACGTTCAGCTTTACAAGCAAGATGGAATAAACGAGTGATATTAGTATACTCCTTATACTCTAGAATCGTCTGAATATCTCTATTTAATCCACCCATAAAACGTGCAAGCATAGCTTCATTCTCCTCAACAATACCACATCTAATCATGCCAGTTTGTAATTCCTGATAATATTCTTCTACAGAAGTTTTTCCCTGTCTTAAGCGCTGCAATTTTTGAAGTAATTCACGTTGATAATATGGTGGAACCCAACGAGTACGCATAGCAGTTTTCAAAGCAGCCCAAGTAGCCGGAATAGGAAATAATCTACAATGCTCAGACCACCAAACACATGCAAAACTAGTGAATGCACAAACAGCAGCAGGAACACGTCTCTCCTCGGGATATTGTAAACATGTAAATCGTTGTTCAGTTTCTAACTCCCAAGTAAGATATATATCAGGAACATATCTACCCTCAAATGGTGGAATATTCAATTTTAGTTTAGGGAGATGGTCATGATCTCGTACCTGAGGGTGAGCCCTACCATTGCCATTATTTGCATGTGGACAACCTGGTGGTTGTTGTGCTGGTGGCGGCACGTAGTTCTGATTTTGATCAACCTCATCCTCATAATCTCCCACATAATCATCATCCTCCACATCAGCAGTAGGAGCCACAGAAGTATCAACAGCAGCACCAGCAGTTTGGCCCGACTGAAGAGGGACACGGCTCGCTCGGCGGAGGGCTATTTCCTGACGTGGAGGTAGTCGGTGTTGTTGCTGTTATTGCAGAGGTGCGGCAGGAGCAGCCGGTGGTGGTGGTGGAAAACGCGAAAGCAATTCAGCAAACTTGTTATCGAGCTTTGTTTCAAACGTCTTCTCCATGCCATCTATCTTCTCCATGGCCTCTTCAAATCTGTTTATCACATCTTGCACCTATACACTCATCATTTGCTGAAACGTATCATGAAGCTCCTTGTTCGTCAAGTTCTCCCAGTCAGTCTCGTCGGATTGTGATCCTGGCATGGTTAGCAGCAATAGAAACACACAAGAATATGATCCTACAAACTACTAACAAGTGGTGGTGGTGGCGGGTGTCACAACTCCGTCAAGCAAATCTCAAATTCTTACCAGTTCTTACCCAGCAGCAGGCGGTGATCGGCAACCGTTATAGTCAAAACTCTCAAAAGCTTGGATAGAGCGATTGCCAGGGAGAGTCAAACGCACAACGTAGATTTATGTGGAGCTGGGAAGGCTTATAGTATGGTAGCAAAAAGGGTCAGCAATAATCAATTCAGAGATGCAAAGTTGAATAAACGCTCAACGACGGTACTGTGCTGGTCCTAGGCTAGACCGTGCTAGAGACGCGAGCCTAGAACACTAACAAAATCACGGCGCTGCACGTAAATAAGGGAAAAGCACACTCTGGAACTATTTTTTTTCGCTCTTTTTTTTTGCGCTCCTTTTTTTTTGCGCTCCTCTTTTTTTTGCGAAAAATCACTATAATGGCGAGTGTCTCAAAACTCTTCCCTCGTCAAACTGATAGGATGGGCACGAATTTTTTTTTTCACTTTTTTTTGGAAATCAGGGCAGCGACGACGAAAAAGTGCGACAAAAAATCACTATGATGGCACGTGGCTCAAAAGACTCAGAAAAGCCTAACAATAGGATAGGGAAAAAAATTTGCCCGTGAAAATTTTGGCCTAAAAACTGCCCGGGGGTCTCCAGACTCTTTTTTTTCCGAGACCTACGCAGGCAAGGAAACACGAGTCGGAATTTAGATTGATCTCAAGAACAAACCTAATATGAGAAGAACTCGGATTGGTGGTGGATATATGGTTGTGGTAAATGGCAGCGGTGGTGGTATATGGTAGCGATGGTGGTATATGGATACAGATTGGTGGTGGTATATGGATATGGATTCAGAGCGGTGGCGGATAAGCAAAAGTGGTAGATGGGCGAGGATGGTGGTGCGGCGGCGGCGTGACAACTTATGACCAGAACTCGAAACTCTAAAAGACTAGACTCTAAGACCAGCAACTTGACACGACGATGCAACCGCAAATTCAACAAAGCAAAAACCCTAAAAAGATTATGCAAAGGCTCAGATTGGTTCGGATATGATGAACTAACCCTAAAAAAATTTTGTGGCTTTTTCGTGGACTGTAGGTATGAAGAACAGACTCGATCTAATCTACGAAAAACTGTAAAATCTCACCGAGCAACCTGGAAATCTGATACCACTTAATAGAGGCAAGGGTCCCGATGTTTCGATGAGATGGTGGCTATCGTTTTCTGTGGGAGTCGACTTTGACGATCCGACTATGAATGTGCGAGACGTCGCGCCTTAGCAATCGCTAAACCAACTTCCGAGGGTTATTGACCACGCCGGAGCACGATCAACCTGACCACGAGGGTCTGTTTCCTGCGAGCAAACGAACAACAAGCAAGAAACTGAGATTGCAATCTGGATATTGCGAATATAAGATGAAATCTTTATTGATCAAGGTGGGGTTCTGTGACGTCTTGGTCTGGTCGTTGGACACAAACGAAGTACGCGAAGTTGTAGCTATGGCGAAATTTTGATCTAAACAAAACCCAAAGTCTAAATGACGCCCTAAGGGCTGTATATATGGAGGAAGAGGGGGGAATTTCGTGGCCCTTGAGGGTGCGGTCCGAAACCAACCCTAACTCTTGTTTCCCCACACATACGGACTCTAAAAATAGCCTATACTTAAGTATTTCGAAATTACATGGGCCTGGCCCATTAATAAGGTGACGCAGCACCTAGAATAGCCTATGGACGAATATTATGAAGTGGCATCTTGTATATTTCGTCCAAGGCTTCATGCACTCCTTATGGCGGCTTTAAAGTCCTGAAATCATCACTTGTAACTCCGTTCTTGATCCCCTTGCGCATGCCATCAACTCCATGTGTGTTCTTGCTCCAATGTTCATCCTTCTCCAAGCTAGGCCCTTCATTTGTAAGCAAAACAAATGTATCCAATTTAGGCAGCATCATAATCTCATGAACATTAGAATCATTACCAAGAAATGAAAGTACCTGGTAATTTAATTGGCGTGCGCGAGCTCTAGTAATTGGTCCAGTATATGTAACAGTAGGGGCTGTGGGTGTAACAATTGTATTGATGTCCTCATCAGTCACGATCTCCATCGTCACCGGCATGGCACCATGATCTCCATCATCTTGATCTTTATCAACGTGTCATGGTCATCTCGCCAATTATTGCTTTTGAAACTATTGCTATAGCATAGCGATAAAGTAAAGCAATTATATGGCGCTTGCATCTTATGCAATAAAGACACAATCATAAGGCTCCTGCCAGTTGCCGATAACTTTAACAAAACATGATCATCTTATACAACAATTTATATCTCATCACGTCTTGACCATATCACATCACAACATGCCCTGCAAAAACAAGTTAGACGTCCTCTACTTTGTTGTTGCAAGTTTTATGAGGCTGCTACGGGCTTAGCAAGAACCATTCTTAACTACCCATCAAAAACTACAACACAGTATAGTGATTGCTTTTTTATCTTCAGAAAGAACCCTGCTCATTGAAACCGATTCAACTAAAGTTGAGGAAACAGACATCCACTAGCCACCTGTGTGCGAAGCACGTCGGTAGAACCAGTCGCGCGTAAGCGTACGCGTAATGTCGGTCTGAGCCGCTTCATCCAACAATACCGCTGAATCAAGAATCAACTAGTGATGGCAAGCAATATGTATACACCCACGCCCACAACTTCTTTGTGTTCTACTCATGCATATAACATCTACGGATAGACCTCGCTCTAATACCACTATTGGGGAACGCAGTATTTCAAAAAAATTCCTACGAACACGCAAGATCTATCTAGGAGATGCATAGAAATGAGAGGGGAAGAGTATGTCTATGTACCCTCGTAGACCGAAAGCGGAAGCGTTATGAAACGCAGTTGATGTAGTCGAACGTCATCGTGATCCAAACGATCAAGTAGCGAACACACGGTACCTCCATGATCTGCACACGTTTAGCTCGGTGACGTCCCTCGAACTCTTGATCTAGTGGAGGCTGAGGGAGAGTTTCGTCAGCACGATGACATGGTGATGGTGATGATTAAGTTACCGACGCAGGGCTTCGCCTAAGCACTACGACGATATGACCGAGGTGGAAAACTGTGGAGGGGGGCACCACACACGGCTAAAGATCAACTTGTGTGTCTATGGGGTGCCCTGATAGAGGCAAAGGTGTCCCGTCTTTCGATGAGATGATGGATATCGCTTTGGTGGAAGTCGACTTTGACGATCCGACTACGAACGTGCGAGGACGTCGCGCCTTAGCAATCGCTAAACCAACTCCGAGAGGTTATTGACCACGCCGGAGCACGATCAACCTGACCACGAGGGTCTGTTTCCTGCGAGCAAACGAAGAACAAGCAAGAAACTAAGATTGCAATCTGGATATTGCGAATATAAGATGAAAGCTTTATTGATCAAGGTGGGGTTCTGTGACGCCTTTGTCTGGTCGTTGAACACAAACGAAGTACGCGAAGTTGCAGCTATGGCGAACTTTTAATCTAAACAAAACCCAAAGTCTAAACGATGCCCTAAGGGCTGTATATATGGAGGAAGAGGGGGGGAATTTCGTGGCCCTTGGTGGAGGGGTCCGAAATCAACCCTATCTCTTGTTTCCCCACACATACGGACTCTAAAAGTAGCCTATACTTATGTATTTCGAAATTACATGGGCCTGGCCCAATAATAAGGTGACGCAGCACCTAAAATAGCCTCGGGACGAAATTTATGAAGTGGCATCTTGTATATTTCGTCCAAGGCTTCATGCACCCATTATGGTGGCTTCAAAGTCCTGAAATCATCACTTGTAACTCCGTTCTTGTTCCCCTTGCGCATGCCATCATCTCCATGCTTGTTCTTGCTCCAATGTTCATCCTTCTCCAAGCTAGGCCCTTCATTTGTGAGCAAAACAAATGTATCCAATTTAGGCAGCATCATATTCTCATGAACATTAGAATCATTACCAAGAAACGAAAGTACCTGGTAATTTAGTTGGCGTGCACGAGCTCTAGTAATTGGTCTAGTATGTATAGCAGCAGGGGCTGTGGGTGTAACAATTTTATTGATGTCCTCATCATCCTCCCCTTCTTGAAATGAAGTCGTCCTCGACGGAAGTTCATCTTCCTCACCCAAATAAGGCTTCAAATCTGCAATGTTAAAAGTGGGACTAACCCCAAAATCTGCAGGCAGCTCAAGTTTATATGCATTATCATTTATTTTCTCTAACACCTTAAAGGGACCATCAGCACGTGGCATTAGCTTTGATTTGCGCAAATCAGGAAATCTATCCTTACGCAAATGTAACCAAACAAGATCTCCAGGTGCAAACACAACATGTTTTCTACCCTTATCTCCAGCAAGTTTATATTTAGCATTCATACGCTCAATGTTTTCCTTAGTTAACTCATGCATTTTTAAAATCAATTCAGCATGTTGTTTAGCATCAAAATTAACCTTCTCCGAAGATGGAAGAGGCAACAAATCAATAGGTGCACGAGGTAGGAAACCATACACAACTTCAAAAGGGCACATCTTAGTAGTAGAATGCAATGAATGATTATAAGCAAATTCAATATGAGGCAAGCATTCCTCCCACATTTTCTTATTATTCTTCAAAACAGCCCTAAGCATAGTAGACAACGTTCTATTGACTACTTCAGTTTGTCCATCAGTTTGGGGGTGACAAGTAGTACTAAAAAGCAGTTTAGTCCCCAACTTAGCCCATAAACATCTCCAAAAGTGGCTAAGAAATTTAGTATCACGATCTGAAACAATAGTATTTGGCACACCATGCAAGCGAATAATTTCACGAAAGAACAAATCAGCCACATTAACAGCATCATCGCTTTTATGACATGGTATAAAGTGTGCCATTTTCGAGAATCTATCCACGACAACAAATATGCTATCCCTCCCCTTCTTTGTTCGAGGTAAACCTAAAACAAAGTCCATAGATATATCCTCCCAAGGAACACTAGGTACAGGCAAAGGCATATATAAACCATGAGGATTGAGTCGTGACTTAGCTTTTTGACATGTAGTGCATCGAGCAATAAAACGCTCAACATCACGTCTCATCTTTGGCCAAAAGAAATGTGTAGCAAGTACGTCCTCCGTCTTCTTCACGCCAAAGTGTCCCATTAATCCTCCTCCATGCGCCTCCTGCAACAACAAAAGACGAACGGAGCTAGCTGGAATGCATAGCTTGTTAGCACGAAACACAAATCCATCGTTAACGACAAACTTGTTCCACATTCTTCCTTCTTTACAATTGATAGAGGTGGGGTGTCCCGATCTTTCGATGAGATGATAACTATCGATTTGGTGGAGACGACTTTGACGACCCGACTACAAACGTGCACGACGTTGCGCCTTAGCAATCGCTAAACCAATCTCCTGAGGTTACTGACGATGCTAGAAGCACGGTCAGCCTGACCACGAAGGTCTATTCCTGCAAGCAATCGAAGAACGAGCAAGAATATGATAAAGCAATCTGAATATTGCAAATATATATGAGGTATTGATAATGGTGGGGATCCGGAAGCGGTCTTGGTCTGGTCGTTGGACACAAACGAAGTACACGAAGTTGCAATGGCTAACTTTTAACTAAACAAATCCCAAGGAAAAGCTACTAGATGAATCTACTTATATAGGAGCAAGGGGTGGCGGCCAAGGAGGTGGGAGGACGTCCCAAGGCAGCCTAAAACTAAATCTAGGTCGTACAAGGCCAATGGGCCCAAGTGGAGGTGATGTAACACCTTTGGACTTGTAGTTTGACTCGGATTCTGCTGCAGCATCAGATTGTTTCGTCCACAACTCAACGCTCCGGACGAATTTGAAGGTGATTCCAATTGGGTTGGAAAGTGCACGAAATCTAGTTTCCAACAAAAAAAGAATCACCCAATTCAGAGTCCGTATGAAAAACTTGTGTGCGTTTTGAGTCAGGTATGTCTGTGCAGTCCGAATCTGAATCCAGAACGTGAGAGACTTGGACTCTATCTTCTCTTGGGCCAAAAGTGACGTGAGAGAACTTTTTGGATAGCAAATAAACATCTCTTTCTTCCTTATCTTCATATGTGGATTGTACAAATGTCCCATACACCTGCAATTGACAAAACACAAAAGTGTGTGAAGTATTTTTGTTCTGGATAACATAAATAGATTATTGAATAGTTTGCACTAGAAATCACCTGAAAAATATGCATATATGCAATATTTTTCGTCATATCCAAGGTAGTCATGTCCTCATCATCCTCCCCTTCTTGAAAATAAAGCCGTCCTCGGCGTTGCTTAATCTGAAATGTGGCTAACAAAAGAGACAAGGTGTACATATTGTATATGTATATGTCATCCATTTTTACTTCTCTTGATTTTTGCACATATGACACATGAATAGATGAGTAACTTGCATAGTTCATAAAATCTAAAGCCAAAAAATTAGCACAAGAAGTAGAAGGCATGAAAATATTGCAACTCAGTTTGCACATATAAGTGAAGCTCTTGTTCATTTCAGAAGATTGACAATGTTCATCATTAAACCATCCCAACATTGGTGAATAAACCTTACTTGCATCAAATTTACATGCTACAACATTGATAGAGGCAAAGGTGTCCCGTCTTTCGATGAGATGGTGGATTTCGCTTTGGTGGAAGTCGACTTTGACGATCCGACTACGAACGTGCTAGGACGTCGCGCCTTAGCAATCGCTAAACCAACTCCGAGAGGTTATTGACCACGCCGGAGCACGATCAACCTGACCACGAGGGTCTGTTTCCTGCGAGCAAACGAAGAACAAGCAAGAAACTAAGATTGCAATCTGGATATTGCGAATATAAGATGAAAGCTTTATTGATCAAGGTGGGGTTCTGTGACGCCTTTGTCTGGTCGTTGAACACAAACGAAGTACGCGAAGTTGCAGCTATGGCGAACTTTTAATCTAAACAAAACCCCAAAGTCTAAACGATGCCCTAAGGGCTGTATATATGGAGGAAGAGGGGGGGAATTTCGTGGCCCTTGGTGGAGGAGTCCGAAATCAACCCTATCTCTTGTTTCCCCACACATACGGACTCTAAAAATAGCCTATACTTATGTATTTCGAAATTACATGGGCCTGGCCCAATAATAAGGTGACGCAGCACCTAAAATAGCCTCGGGACGAAATTTATGAAGTGGCATCTTGTATATTTCGTCCAAGGCTTCATGCACCCATTATGGTGGCTTCAAAGTCCTGAAATCATCACTTGTAACTCCGTTCTTGTTCCCCTTGCGCATGCCATCATCTCCATGCTTGTTCTTGCTCCAATGTTCATCCTTCTCCAAGCTAGGCCCTTCATTTGTAAGCAAAACAAATGTAACCAATTTAGGCAGCATCATATTCTCATGAACATTAGAATCATTACCAAGAAACGAAAGTACCTGGTAATTTAGTTGGCGTGCACGAGCTCTAGTAATTGGTCCAGTATGTATAGCAGCAGGGGCTGTGGGTGTAACAATTGTATTGATGTCCTCATCATCCTCCCCTTCTTGAAATGAAGTCCTCCTCGACAGAAGTTCATCTTCCTCACCCAAATAAGGCTTCAAATCTGCAATGTTAAAAGTGGGACTAACCCCAAAATCTGCAGGCAGCTCCAGTTTATATGCATTATCATTTATTTTCACTAACACCTTAAAGGGACCATCAGCACGTGGCATTAACTTTGATTTGCGCAAATCAGGAAATCTATCCTTACGCAAATGTAACCAAACAAGATCTCCAGGTGCAAACACAACATGTTTTCTACCCTTATCTCCAGCAAGTTTATATTTAGCATTCATACGCTCAATGTTTTCCTTAGTTAACTCATGCATTTTTAAAATCAATTCAGCATGTTGTTTAGCATCAAAATTAACCTTCTCCGAAGATGGAAGAGGCAAAAAATCAATAGGTGCATGAGGTAGGAAACCATACACAACTTCAAAAGGGCACATCTTAGTAGTAGAATGCAATGAACGATTATAAGCAAATTCAATATGAGGCAAGCATTCCTCCCACATTTTCTTATTATTCTTCAAAACAGCCCTAAGCATGGTAGACAACGTTCTATTGACTACTTCAGTTTGTCCATCAGTTTGGGGGTGACAAGTAGTACTAAAAAGCAGTTTAGTCCCCAACTTAGCCCATAAACATCTCCAAAAGTGGCTAAGAAATTTAGTATCACGATCTGAAACAATAGTATTTGGCACACCATGCAAGCGAATAATTTCACGAAAGAACAAATCAGCAACATTAACATCATCATCGCTTTTATGGCATGGTATAAAGTGTGCCATTTTCGAGAATCTATCCACGACAACAAATATGCTATCCCTCCCCTTCTTTGTTCGAGGTAAACCTAAAACAAAGTCCATAGATATATCCTCCCAAGGAACACTAGGTACAGGCAAAGGCATATATAAACCATGAGGATTGAGTCGTGACTTAGCTTTTTGACATGTAGTGCAGCGAGCAACAAAACGCTCAACATCCCGTCTCATCTTTGGCCAAAAGAAATGTGTAGCAAGTACGTCCTCCGTCTTCTTCACGCCGAAGTGTCCCATTAATCCTCCTCCATGCGCCTCCTGCAACAACAAAAGACGAACGGAGCTAGCTGGAATGCATAGCTTGTTAGCACGAAACACAAATCCATCGTTAACAACAAACTTGTTCCACATTCTTCCTTCTTTACAATTCTGCATTACATCTTTAAAATCAGCATCATGCACATATTGATCTTTGATGGTCTCCAAACCAAATATTTTGAAGTCAAGTTGTGAAAGCATAGTATAGCGACGAGACGATGCATCAGCAATAACATTTTCTTTTCCCTTCTTGTGTTTAATGACATAAGGGAAAGTCTCAATGAATTCAACCCATTTAGCATGTCTACGATTCAGTTTAGCTTGACTTTTAATATGTTTCAAAGATTCATGATCAGAATGTATAACAAATTCTTTGGGCCATAAATAATGTTGCCATGTTTCTAAAGTCCGAACAAGAGCATATAATTCTTTATCATAAGTAGAATAATTCAGACTAGGCCCACTCAATTTTTCAGAAAAGTATGCAACAGGTTTGCCATCTAGTAATAACACACCGCCTAATCCAATTCCACTAGCATCACATTCAAGCTCAAAAGTCTTATTAAAATCAGGAAGTTGGAGTAAAGGAGCATGTGTCAACTTATCTTTCAATACCGAGAAGGCTTCTTCCTGTGCGGTACCCCAAAGAAAAGGCACATCTTTCTTTGTAAGCTCATTGAGAGATGCAGCAATGGTGCTGAAATCTCTCACAAAACGCCTATGGAATCCAGCAAGGCCAAGAAAACTCCTCACTTGTGTGACCGTTTTGGGTTGCGGCCAACTCTCAATAGCTTCAATCTTGGCTTTATCAACTTCAATTCCCTGTGGAGTAACAACATAGCCAAAAAAAGATACTCCGTCGGTGCAAAAGGTGCACTTCCCAAGGTTACCAAACAAACGTGCATCACGTAGAGCAATAAAAACAGCACGTAAATGTTCCAAATGTTCTTCCAAAGATCTGCTATAAATCAATATGTCATCAAAGTAAACTACCACAAATCGTCCAATGAAAGCACGTAAAACTTCGTTCATTAATCTCATGAAAGTACTAGGTGCATTAGTTAACCCAAAAGGCATGACTAACCACTCATATAATCCAAACTTAGTTTTGAATGCTGTTTTCCATTCATCTCCCAATTTCATAGGAATTTGATGGTATCCACTACGCAAATCAACTTTGGAGAATATTGTAGAGCCACTCAATTCATCAAGCATATCATCTAGCCTAGGAATAGGATGACGATAACGAATAGTAATATTATTAATGCCTCTACAATCAACACACATACGTGATGTACCATCCTTTTTCGGCACTAGAATAATAGGAACAGCACAAGGACTAAGGGATTCGCGTATATAACCTTTGTCGAGAAGCTCTTGTACTTGACGCATAATCTCCTTCGCCTCCTCTAGATTGGTACGGTATGGTGCACGGTTTGGCAGTGAAGCACCGGGAATTAAGTCAATCTGATGCTCAATCCCTCGAATAGGCGGTAATCCTGGTGGCACGTCTTGTGGAAAAACGTCAGCGAACTCCTGCAAAATGTTAGTGACAGCAGGAGGCAAAGAAGAAGGCACGTCCTCGAATGAAAATAATGCCTCTTTGCACACAAAAGCATAGCAAACAGATTTGCTGAAATCTAGCTCATCAATATCAGATTTGGTGGCAACTAAACATGCACTTTTCAATTTAATTTCAGAAGCAACACTAGATGGTTTATTATTAGGCTTCATTTGTTGCTCAAATTCTTTTGCCACAATCTGATTTTCACTCTTATTCTTCTCCTGTTTTGCTTTATTAGCTCTATTAATATCATCTTTCAAAATGGAATCAGGAGTCATAGGAAGCAAAGTAATATTTTTATCCTTATGAACAAGAGTATAGTGATTGTTTCTACCATGGTGTACAGAATTTTTATCAAATTGCCATGGTCTACCAAGTAATAAGGAACATGCTTGCATAGGTACCACATCACAATCAACATAATCAACATATGTAGAGATACTAAAATGCACACGAACAGTACGTGTTACCTTAACCTTGCCGCTGTTGTTGAACCATTGGATGTAGTAAGGATGTGGATGTGGTCTTGTGGTGAGAGAAAGCTTCTCCACCATCTCCATGCTAGCCAAGTTGTTGCAGCTCCCTCCGTCTATTATGACGCGCACAGAACGTTCCTTCACAACTCCCTTGGTATGGAACAAATTGTGCCTCTGATTTTGCTCAGCTTGTGTGACCTACACACTCAAAACACGCTGAGCAACTAAACATTCATACCTGTCAGCGTCTTCAGGAGCCATGTATTGCGTCTCATGATCAGAATCATCTCCACCATGTTCTTCACGTGTAATAAGAGCCAATGTCTCCTCATCATAGTCACTAGCGGACTCATATCCACCACCCTCGGTAGCAATCATCACACGCGGAGATTTGCATTCTCTCGCATAATGACCTCCTCCCTTACAACGACGACAAATAATATCACTTGTATGCCCTGTTGATGCCCTGGAAGAAGAAGAACTCTGTGCAGGCCCGGCAGGTGCGCTCTTGGCAGATAATGGTGGTTGTTCCTGTTTTCTTGTATCACGGCTGTAGGAGGCACCTGATTGAGGTGCTGGTGCAGTTGAAGTAGAAGATGCACGCGGTGTCCATGATGAAGGTCGGCCTGCAGAAAAGTTAGTTCGCGCCAATGCTTGTCGATCCTGCACTTCACGTTCAGCTTTACAAGCAAGATGGAATAAACGAGTGATATTAGTATACTCCTTATAGTCTAGAATGGTCTAAATCTCTCTATTTAATCCACCCAGAAAACGTGCAAGCATATCTTCATTCTCCTCAACAATACCACATCGAGTCATGCCAGTTTGTAATTCCTGATAATATTCTTCTACATAATTTTTTCCTTGTCTTAAACCCTGCAATTTTTGAAGCAATTCACGTTGATAATATGGTGGAACCCAACGCGTACGCTTAGCGGTTTTCAAAGCAGCCCAAGTAGCCGGAATAGGATATAATCTACAATGTTCAGACCACCAGACACATGCAAAACTAGTGAAAGCACAAACAGCAGCAGCAACCCGTCTCTCCTCGGGATATTGTAAACATGTAAAATGTTGTTCAGTTTCTAACTCCCAAGTAAGATATATATCAGGAACATATCTACCCTCAAATGGTGGAATATTCAATTTCAGTTTAGGAATATGGACATCATCTCGTACCTGAGGTGGTGGTGCAGGCCTACCATTACGAATATATACCTGAGGTCGACCTGCTGGTGGTGGTGCTGGTGGTTGCACGTAGTTCTGATTTTGAGCAACCTCATCCTCATAATCTCCCACATAATCATCCTCCTCCGCATCAGCAGCAGGAGCCACAGAAGTATCAACAGCAGCACCAACAGTTTGGCCAAACGCAAGAGGAACACGGCTCGCTCGGCGGAGGTCTATTTCGCGACGTGGAGGTAGTCGTCGTTGTTGTTGTTGGAGAGGTGCGTTAGGTGCAGCGGGTGGTGCTGGTGGAAGACGCGCGAGCAATTCATTAAACTTGTTATCGAGCTTTGTTTCGAACGTCTTCTCCATGCCATCTATCTTCTCCATGGCCTCTTCAAATCTGTTTAGCACGTCTTGCACCTGTTCACTCATCATTTGCTGAAATTTATCATGCAAATCCTTATTCGTCATGTTCTCCCAGTCAGTCTCGTCGGCTTGTGATCCTGGCATGGTTAGCAGCAATAGAAACACAAAAGAATATGATCCTACAGACTACTAACAAGAGGTGGTGGTGGGTGTCACAAATCCGTCAAGCAAATCTCAAATTCTTACCAGTTCTTACCCAGCAGCAGGCGGTGATCGGCAACCGTTGTAGTCAAAAACTCTCAAAGCTTGGATAGAGCGATTACCAGGGAGAGTCAAACGCACGACGTAGATGTATGTGGAGCTGGGAAGGCTTATAATATGGTAGCAAAAAGGGTCAGCAATAATCAATTCAGAGATGCAAAGTTGAATAAACGCTCAACGACGGTACTGTGCTGGTCCTAGGCTAGACTGTGCTAGAGACGCGAGCCTAGAACACCAACAAAATCACGGCGTGGCACGTAAACAAGGAAAAAGCACACTCTGGAATTTTATTTTTTCGCTCTTTTTTTTGCGCTCTTTTTTTTGCGCTGCTTTTTTTTTTGCGAAAAATCACTATAATGGCGAGTGTCTCAAAACTCTTCCTAGCTCAAACTGACAGGATGGGCACGAAATTTTTTCGACCAATTTTTTTTTAACTGCCCGGACCCAAAAACTGGAAACGGGTCAAAAAAAACTTCCTATAATGGCACCTGTCTCAAAACACTCAGAAACACCTAAAAATAGGATAGTCAGAAATTTTTTCAAAAAATGCGTTTCGAAAAATTTTGGGCCTAAACGGAGCGTGGTTTCCGGACTCTTTTTTTTCCGAAACCTACTCCGGCAAGGAAACACGAATCGGAATCTAGATGGATCGCGAAAATAAACCTAATATGACAAGAACTCGGATTGGTGGCGGATATATGGTGGTAGATGGCAGCGGTGGTGGTATATGACAGCTGTGGTGGATATGGATACGGATTCGAAGCGGTGGCGGATAAGCGGTGGTGGTAGATGGCAGGGGTGATGATGATGGTGCGGCGGCGGCGTGACAACTTATGACCAGAACTCGAAACTCTAAAAGACTAGACTCTAAGACCAGCAACTAGACACGACGATGCAACCGCAAATTCAACAAAGCAAAACCCTAAAAAGATTATGCAAAGGCTCAGATTGGTTCGGATATGATGAACTAACCCTAATTTTTTTTGTGGCTTTTTCGTGGACTATAGGTATGAAGAACAGACTTGATCTAAACTACGAAAAACTGTAAAATCTCACCGAGCAACCTGGAAATCTGATACCACTTGATAGAGGCAAAGGTGTCCCGTCTTTCGATGAGATGATGGATATCGCTTTGGTGGAAGTCGACTTTGACGATCCGACTACGAACGTGCGAGGACGTCGCGCCTTAGCAATCGCTAAACCAACTCCGAGAGGTTATTGACCACGCCGGAGCACGATCAACCTGACCACGAGGGTCTGTTTCCTGCGAGCAAACGAAGAACAAGCAAGAAACTAAGATTGCAATCTGGATATTGCGAATATAAGATGAACGCTTTATTGATCAAGGTGGGGTTCTGTGACGCCTTTGTCTGGTCGTTGAACACAAACGAAGTACGCGAAGTTGCAGCTATGGCGAGCTTTTAATCTAAACAAAACCCAAAGTCTAAACGATGCCCTAAGGGCTGTATATATGGAGGAAGAGGGGGGGAATTTCGTGGCCCTTGGTGGAGGGGTCCGAAATCAACCCTATCTCTTGTTTCCCCACACATACGGACTCTAAAAATAGCCTATACTTATGTATTTCGAAATTACATGGGCCTGGCCCAATAATAAGGTGACGCAGCACCTAAAATAGCCTCGGGACAAAATTTATGAAGTGGCATCTTGTATATTTCGTCCAAGGCTTCATGCACCCATTATGGTGGCTTCAAAGTCCTGAAATCATCACTTGTAACTCCGTTCTTGTTCCCCTTGCGCATGCCATCATCTCCATGCTTGTTCTTGCTCCAATGTTCATCCTTCTCCAAGCTAGGCCCTTCATTTGTAAGCAAAACAAATGTATCCAATTTAGGCAGCATCATATTCTCATGAACATTAGAATCATTACCAAGAAACGAAAGTACCTGGTAATTTAGTTGGCGTGCACGAGCTCTAGTAATTGATCCAGTATGTATAGCAGCAGGGGCTGTGGGTGTAACAATTGTATTGATGTCCTCATCATGCCCCCTCCCCCGTATATAAAGGAGGGGATGAGGAGCAGGGCCGGCCACAAGGGGCACGCCCAAAGGGGGGATTCCTACTCCTAGTAGGAGTAGGTTTCCCCCTTTCCTAGTCCAAGTAGGAGAAGAAGGAAGGAGATGAGAGGGAGAAGGAAAGAGGGGGGCGCCGCCCCCTCCCTAGTCCAATTCGGACCAGCCCATGGGGGGCGTGCGGCCACCCCTTGAGGCCCTTCTCTCCTTTCCCGTATGGACAATTAAGGCCCACTACTTCCTCCGGCGAATTCCCGTAACTCTCCGGTACTCTGAAAAATACCCAAATCACTCGGAACCTTTCCGATGTCCGAATATAGCCTTCCAATATATCGATTTTTACGTCTCGGCCATTTTGAGACTCCTCGTCATGTCCGTGATCTCATCTGGGACTCCGAACAACCTTAGGTACATCAAATCACATAACTCATAATACAAATCGTCATCGAACGTTAAGCGTGCGGACCCTACGGGTTCGAGAACTATGTAGACATGACCAAGACACATCTCCGGTCAATAACCAATAGCGGAACCTGGACGCTCATATTGGCTCCTACATATTCTATGAAGATCTTTATCGGTCAAACCGCATAATAACATACGTTGTTCCCTTTGTCATCGGTATGTTACTTGGCCGAGATTCGATCGTCGGTATCCTCATACCTAGTTCAATCTCGTTACCGGCAAGTCTCTTTACTTGTTCTGTAATGCATCATCCCATAACTAACTCTTTAGTCACATTGCTTGCAAGGCTTATAGTGATGAGCATTACCGAGAGGGCCCAGAGATACCTCTTCGACAATCAGAGTGACAAATCGTAATCTCGATCTATGCCAACTCAACAAACACCATCATAGACACCTGTAGAGCATCTTTATAATCACCCAGTTACGTTGTGACATTTGATAGCATACAAGGTGTTCCTCCGGTATTCGGGAGTTGCATAATCTCATAGTCATAGGAACATGTATAAGTTATGAAGAAAGCAATAGTAATAAACTAAACGATCAAAGTGCTAAGCTAACGGATGGGTCTTGTCCATCACATCATTCTCTAATGATGTGATCCCGTTCATCAAATGACATCACATGTCTATGGCTAATTAACGAGCTAGTCTAGTAGAGGCATACTAGGGATACTCTATTTGTCTATGTATTCACACATGTACTAAGTTTCCAGTTAATACAATTTTAGCATGAATAATAAAAAATTATCATGATATAAGGAAATATAAATAACAACTTTATTATTGCCTCTAGGGCATATTTCCTTCAGAAGCTGCTGGGGCTCCTTCCCGTTCAGCCACAGCGCTCCACCAGCTTCGGGGACTACTGTCGGAGTAAATGACCACGGGTAGCCACATCGGCCCCCCTTGGTATTTCAAGACATCGGGGCTAGCTGCGCCCCTCAACGCATCGAAGATAAGCATCTGCCTTCTAGGGGCCGGCTGGTCCAAACGGTCGGCTGCTAGAAGGAGGCGGAGCACAGAAGACGGCCACAAGGTGGGCCGACACCTAGTAGGCGGCCTCCTGATAGGCCGACTCCTAGCAGGAGGCCCCTCGTTCCCTCAAAGTTAGCACCTCATTACGACGACGAGACAGGGCATGGCTACAGTACAGCCTGCCACCCTCGACAAGCCCAGAAGACGACGCGTCACTGTTGCCATGCAGCCTGTGACATCACCTACAGCCTAGGGTGCCGCGCCCCCACGACGGGCTGTCGGTACGGCCTACAGGCGGCGGGCCCTACCTGTCCGTGAGAAGCCAGCAGGCGGTAGGCTCTGACCAGTCAGCGCGGGGGAGGCCGACTCCTAGCAGGCGGCCCTCCCCCTCCCTCAAAGTCTGTGCACCATTAACCAGAAGAGATGGGGAACGGGTACAGTAAACGCCCGCCAGGAGGCGGCACTATAGCCATGCTCCCCCCCCGAGAAGCACACATCATCAATGGTATTGCCACAGTACTAAGCAGCCGGCAGGACCTGCAAGTGGCGGGCACGGCCTGTTGGCCAAGTACAAGACAGCCGGCGGGCCTAGTAGCCGGCGAAGAAGCCGACCACTAGAGACGCTGTCGGCTGGGTCCTACACCCAGCCGGATTACCATTGTACCCCTGGGGGGTAGGCCTATATAAACCCCCCAGGGCACCCATGTAAAGGGTTCAGCTTCTTAGATAACACATACACATAGAGAGAGGAGTAGCTACTTGTTGAGATAGTGATCATGCGGACAACCCGCAGAGCAGGACTAGGGGTGTTATCTCCTAGGAGAACCCGAACCTGGGTAAGATGTGTCAGCATACCTATCTGCGCCTTATCCTGTTTCCAGGCACCGACGACGTATTACTCTCCCCCACCATGATAAGCCATCCTTTGGCATATGTCACACGATTCCCCCGACACATCCTGAAGAGGGTGATATCCGTTAGAACCATGATAGACAGATAGACAAGCTAAATCAACGGATGGAAATGTGCAACAAATAGTCTTCACAATAAAAATTCGAACAGAAATTGAGCGTAGGGATGGCAATGGGGACAATCCCATATGGGGATACCTACAACATCCCCATCCCCATCCCCATCTATTCCATATCATCCCATCCTCGTTTACATGACTGGGGATGAAATATCCCCATACCTATGCCCCACTGGGAAACGGGGCCCCATTAGGGTCCCAATCCCCATAAAAAATACTCATATACATAATATGACACCCTATAATCAACATACACACATGGTGTTCTCCTTGTCCTGCTAATGCCTATCTAGGCCGTATTGACTTCTCGGTCATGGTGGCAGCCGAGGTGAGGATGTGAGATAGTTTTAAGGTTTTTTCCAAGTTTTTTTGTTTTCGCAAGTTTGTTTGTGAATATTTTAAGGTTGACCGCACTATCACAGTTACTAACTAGGCCCCCGATGGGTATTGGGTCTGGGGAATAGGATATCGTCCCCATCCCCGTCGTACCATATGGGGAATACAATAGTTTGGTAAATATCCCCATGGGTATGTTTTTCGCCCATCCCCACCCCCTGATAGATGAAATCCCCATGGGTTTGGCGGGTATGGGGCCCCGTTGCCATCCCTAATTGAGTGAATGGATTCGAAAGTTAACATTACGCGACCATTTAGGTGAGAAGCCATCCCTAATTATCTGTCGGAAGAATAACTATGAGCTACTTGAATTCCCACCTATTAACTCCTGAAACTTTCTGGTTATGGAATCTGGTGTTGGGGATACATGGAGGCACAATATATATCACACAACTAACAAGCCCTACGCTCCAACTGTATCCATCCGTCAACACGTAACCAAGAAAACTCTAGAAATTGTGTACCTCAACCATCGAAAAGCATCTGTTATACAAGTTGTGGCAATACTCCCGAACTCCCTCCCCGGTACTGGGTGGCGTCGAGGTTATCTCACCACTAACTGCATAAAAGAGATTTTCGATGTCGGCGAACTCAGGTATTCCAGAACTGCAACGATAAAATTGTGACAACAACACCTCGGTGCTCAACTCCCCAAGACACTGCCAAAATCCCTAAATGTCAGGAGGCACCAAGAACAATGTTCTCGTCACAAGAATATCAGAATGATCCCAAGATACCCGCGTGATCCTAAATTATTTTTAGTGAAAATAAGGAGAGGGAAGTCAAAACATCTATGTCAGGAGACCTCACCAGAGCGATGAAGGGGGGCTGAGGAGTAAAAAGAATCCTACTCTCCGATATATATATTCCTAAGACTCAAAACAGTTTTTTTTCTAGAATCAAGAACGTCAGCGATTCGATCAAGCAGGGGGCTCCTAAGTCGGGATGGCTCCGATTACCAACTTGTAACGCCCAAGATGCGGCTATTTCTCCCACGTGTCGGGGCACAACTTAGAGGCATAACCGCATTTTGGTATGGTCGTAAGAAGGGTCATCTTCACACAATCCCATGTAAATGAACAAGGGAGTAAATAGTTGGCTTACAATCGCCACGTCACACAATGATAAAATATCCATACATCAATCAGAGTACGCACAAGGTCCAACTACGGACGGATCCAAATGAAAAGAAGACAACCCCAAATGCTAAATCCCGATCTCGTCCCTACTAGGCACCACTACTGATCATCCGAAAAGGAAACATAGTAACGTCCAAGGTCTTCATCGAACTCCCACTTGAGCTCGGTGGCATCGCCTGCATTGGCATCATCGGCGCCTACAATTGTTTTGGTAGTATCTGTGAGTCACGAGGACTCGGCAATCTCAAAACCCGCGAGATCAAGACTATTTAAGCTTATAGGTAGGATGTGGTTATAAGGTGGAGTTGTAGCAAGCACTAAGCATATATGGTGGCTAACATACGAGTTCAAGAGTAAGATGAGAAACTGCGCAACGGTCATAAACTAGAAGTGATCAACAAGTGATACTGAACTACTTACGTTCATACATAACCCAACCGTGTTCACTTCCTGAACTCCGTCGAAAAGAGACCATCACGGTTACACACGCGGTTGGCACATTTTAATTAAGTCAAGTGTCAAGTTCTCTACAACCGGATATTAACGAATTCCCATCTGCCACATAACTGCAGCACGGCTCTCGAAAGTTTAAACCATGCAGGGGTGTCCCAACATAGCCCATCACAAGATCTCACGATCAATGAAGGATATTCCTTCTCCCGGAGAAACCCGGTCACACTCGGAATCCCGGTTACAAGACATTTCAACAATGGTAAAACAAGACCAGCAAGACCACCTGATGTGCTAACAAATCTCGATAGGAGTCGCACGTATCTTGTTCTCAGGGCACATCGGATGGGCCATACATCGGGTTGGCTGAGACCCTGGTTGCCCAGGGGGCGCCGGACATCGCCCAGGTTGGACCAGCACTAAGAGGAACACTGGCCCGGGATGTTGGTTAAGAAATTCCTCGGGTTAATTACTCCCTAGGCAAATTTTAGTTGTTATTAGGCAAATGGTAAAAACCAAGGTTGGACCTTGCTGGAGGAGTTTTATTCAAAGCAAACTGTCAAGGGGGTCCCATAACCCCAACCGCGTAAGGAACGCAAAATCAAGGAACATAACACTGGTATGACGGAAACTAAGGCGGCAAGAGTGGAACAAAACATCGAGCAAAAGGCCAAGCCTTCCACCCTTTGCCAAGTATATAGATGTATTATGGGACGCTTGATAAACAAGTGGTAGGTAGCGCGACATAGCGATAGAGCGAACAGCTAGCAAGCAACGATAGAAGTGATATTGGGGGTAATGATCATCTTGCCTGCCAAGTTTTCAGGGTTGTCGAAAGCTTGCTCCTCGTAAACGTACTCGACAGGATCCTCGTTCATGAACTCGTCTCCCGGCTCTACCCAAAGCAGGAACACAAGAAATGAAACAACAATCAATCACGGTGCAATGCACAAGCAACATAATGCAAGACATGGCATGGGATGCAAGATATGATGAGCAATACATATGGGTACTCCGGAAGGGAAAACATGATAATGGCATCAACTTGGTGAACCAAGAATGCCACTGGAAAGGTTAGGAGATTTCAGTCGAAATCGATATACAGATCACCGAAAACTGATGCACGGTTTGGAAATGACGAGCTAAACAAGAATGAAGCAAAACTGCGCTTAACAGCATCATAGCACTTAAGATGCATCAAGAAACTATGCTATAACACTCCAACATAGCAACAACACACATGGCAGTGAAGTACAGGTGAAGCTCTACAAATTATGAACACTAAGCTCCTGCTAGAACTCACTATAACAAGTCTAAAATAGCAATGCAAAAATGCAAAATGACAACAGTTTCACAGGCTTATCATGGCAACCAAGTAGCAATGTTTAGAGCTAGTAAACTACATGCTACAGGAACTTATCATGGCAACCAAGAGCATGTCATGCTAGTACTAAGGCCATGAACAAAACTCCCTTACTGAAGTTGAGCCAAAGATGCACAGAAAAGATGGTAGCATCTGGCAAGTGATATGAACAGATTCATACTTAGTAGGAAAAACATGGCATGGCAAAAACAGATTCATGATAGCAACTTTGCAAGGTCATGCAACTCACCACAAAGCATTTCATGGCATCACAAGGTACCCAACAGTAAGAAGACACATTTATGAAGCTAAACATGGCAATATCATAGTCATAGGGTGCATGGATCAATGGCAAAACACATGGCAAAAATGCACTTCCTGTTAACAAGCTGACAACAATAATATTTAGCAAAAGGAGAGCATGGTAACGACAAGCTACAGAACCCCATAATTACAACCAAAAGCATGAATGGATAGAGCATGACCATATCTTCAAAACATCATTACTGAACTTCATCTAAATATGCAAGGATCTACTTGTGGCAACAAGTCAACATAGCAACCTAATGTGACAGGAAAAGACTTAGCAGAAAAACTAAGTGGCTGAAAACAGCAACATCAAGTGGCCTACTTAGCATGCTTGTGCTAGTCACCATAGAGAACATAAAAATACAAGGATTGCACCACTGTAAAGATGGCATGAAGATGCTCCTAAAACATGTAGACATGATGCTCAAAGGATGAACACACAAAATGCTAAGAAAAAGACAAATCAGCAAGTTATGATGGGTTCCAGCAGACAACATCATTTAGCACTTCTGCAACGAACATTAGGGCATCAATATGGATAGTAACATGCATGCAAATGACACTAGCTTGTAGAGCATCATGAGATGAACATTTCTATATATCATACGCACAAATCGAAGCAATATGCATGGAGTTATGGACGGTCAAACATGTGCACATGAGATGAAAGTTTAGGGACGTAGAAGATTTTCACCACCTCCAGATCTAGGGTTTGACCGGCGCACGAACCGAGGCGGCGGCGGGAGATGTAGCGACCAGACCTCAAACAGTCTGATCTCTGTGCTTCGGTGTCATCCTTGGATCAGTAATGCTGACACCACACAGTACTCGGAGGATTTATAGCAGAGTAGCAATCACACACTTATTACATCGAGTGTCTCATAAGAGAACTTATTACAATAAATATGGCTTAAGGCCATCTAATAACGATTACAACGGAAGGCTTGGAAGATAAGTGAGTCCATCAACTCCAACGGCATCACTGAGTATAGAACCACGACCTAAAACTCCTTAATCGTCATCTGAAAAGTCTGCAACATTAACGTTGCAGCCCGAAATGGGTCAGCACATGGAATATGCTGGCAAGGTAACACATAGAGAGTAATGGAATGAACAACTATACAATATGCATATTTGGCTGGTGGAAAGCTCTATGGTTACAGTTTTGCGTAAAGCCAATTTTTCCCTACTTCAAAGGAATAAAATTTAATTACTATCATGGTGGTTGTTAAACATTGAGAATGGTTGACAGCATTCTCAATCCCAATTAAGGATCATCATTAAACATAACCCAACAAAATTAATCTAGAGTAACATGTTGAGATTCACATGAAAATCCAAGTACTAGATACTCAAGATGTCCATAACCGGGGACACGGCTAACCATGATTAGTTTGTTACACTCTACAGAGGTTTGCGCACTTTTCCCCACAAGACTCGATCGCCTCTGTTTGTTTTCTCGCACTACATGGTGTTTGAGAAGACGGATGACCGAGACATAGTCTTTCAGAAGCGCTAGCACCTTACGATCGGGTAGACCGTACCACCTACATCCCCTACATCTGCTAGTCTACCACTGTAAGAGTTCGCACAACTTAGTCAACTATGCTAGAGCCCATAATAGCTTGTGGTTGCACACGGAAGTTTCTAGTATGAATAGTCTTATGATCCCTTTGAGCCTGGGTGGCGGTCCAAAAAAAAACAGGCAAGTCCTGGAATACCCAGGTGCCTCAATCCACCCAGATGTGTGTTTAAGTTGCCACCTTAGATAAACCATTAATTAATAATCTCACATCTGTCATGGATATCACTCACCCAATCCACGTCTACTAGCATAGCATGGCATAATAAGCAAACGTAGAAGTAACTCCCAAAGGTTTGATAATAAACAGGTAATAGGTACTACCTCATCTACTTCCCATCCCACAATTTAATTAGATCCTAATCATGCAATGTGTGAGGATTGATCTAATGCAATAAAACTGGGTAGTAGAAAAGGTATGATCAAAGTGTTACTTGCCTTGCTGATGATCCGGGAAACCTAACGATTCGAAGTAATAGGCGGCGCACTCCAGGTACTCTATCGCAAACAAACAAACAAGCATACAATAAGTACTCATATAATGCACAGGTAAAACTCAAATAAGAGATCTAACCAAAAGGTTTGATGAGGACATAAATACCATTGTTACACCCACAGCCCCTACTGTTACATATACTGGACCAATTACTAGAGCTCGCGCACGCCAATTAAATTACCAGGTACTTTCGTTTCTTGGTAATGATTCTAATGTTCATGACATTATGATGCTGCCTAAATTGGATACATTTGTTTTGCTTACAAATGAAGGGCCTAGCTTGGAGAAGGATGAACATTGGAGCAAGAACACACATGGAGTTGATGGCATGCGCAAGGGGATCAAGAACGGAGTTACAAGTGATGATTTCAGGACTTTAAAGCCGTCATAAGGAGTGCATGAAGCCTTGGACGAAATATACAAGATGCCACTTCATAATATTCGTCCATAGGCGATTCTAGGTGCTGCGTCACCTTATTAATGGGCCAGGCCCATGTAATTTCGAAATACTTAAGTATAGGCTATTTTTAGAGTCCGTATGTGTGGGGAAACAAGAGTTAGGGTTGGTTTCGGACCCCACCCTCAAGGGCCACGAAATTTCCCCCTCTTCCTCCATATATACAGCCCTTAGGGCGTCGTTTAGACTTTGGGTTTTGTTTAGATCAAAAGTTCGCCATAGCTACAACTTCGCGTACTTTGTTTTTGTCCAACGACCAGACCAAGATGTCACAGAACCCCACCTTGATCAATAAAGCTTTCATCTTATATTCGCAATATCCAGATTGCAATCTCAGTTTCTTGCTTGTTCTTCGTTTGCTCGCAGGAAACAGACCCTCGTGGTCAGGTTGATCATGCTCCGGCGTGGTCAATAACCCTCGGAAGTTGGTTTAGCGATTGCTAAGGCGCGACGTCTCGCACGTTCGTAGTCGGATCGTCAAAGTCGACTCCCACAGAAAACGATAGCCACCATCTCATCGAAACATCGGGACCCTCGCCTCTATCAAGGTTCAACTTAAGAACTCCGGTTGGCAAAAAGAATCAAATCGAACGAAGCAACGAAAGTCAAACGGCGAAAGAAAACAACTTCGTTCTAGTAATCTGGATCTAGGGCAAGTTTTATAGTAGCAAAATCTTGTTTAAGTTGGTTAAATGGATAGAGGGTTTCGAGACAAAACTCTAGGCGCTTGAATCGCCTGATTCCGATAAACGAGCGAAAAGTTATACTAAAACGAAAATCGGATCAGGAATCGCGATCAGAAAAATCGCGGATTTAATCCGAGAAAAGAAAACGACGAACGGATTAACGAACGAATGTTCGTTATCCAGATCTAAATGATGAACGTGTTCGTTTAAACGAACAAATGAGCGAACGCTCGCTATTTAACCTAAACCGAAAAAACCGATCTAAAAAACGAAAACTAAAAAAACCGAAAAAAACCGACGGAAAACCGTTCGGTTTTCTAAAAAAATAGGCGGCGCGGACT